>NC_141036.1:55912500-56085000 GCF_052040795.2 Danio rerio
ATATATATATATATATATATATATATATATATATATATATATATATATATATAAATCGCAGTAACACAAAATATACCAATGTTAAATTTATCCAATATCATGGAGCCCATGTGCAGTGAAAGAGATGGTCTGGATGAGTGAGTGAGAGCTGAAGGAGGAGACGAAGGGGAGTCGCTGTGTCTAACGTTTACACCCTCTATTAACATGACAAAGACACTCAGCACAGTCCTGGCCCTGACCTTCAGCCCTGAGCGGGTGTGAGAGAGGAAGTGTTGAGCCCGGAGCTCCTTCATTCTGCAGAGCCGCCGTCCTCCCGTATTATCATGCTGATCCTCTGAGCAACACAAAGCCATCGAGCAGCAGAGCGAGACCCAATTTCATCATTCAACAGGCCTCAAGTGGCTCCAGCCATGAAAAGCACACTGTAAATACAGTCATTTCACATGCTGCAGGTCATTATTATGTAATTGTCGGGAAATACAGCTGTTTGAAATTGATTTATTTGCATTGTCGCAAAAATGAAATCCTAGCTATTCAGTAACAGAATGACAAATATATGTAACCCTGAACCACAAAAAAACATTATATTTTCAGCAAATAAAATCAACAACAACAAAAAAATAATACATACAAAAATACAATAAGGTTTCATTAGATTCATAATGTAATTATTAACATGAACTAATATTGAGCAATACTTGTACAGCCTTTATTAATGCATTATTAACATTCAAATCTATGCTTGTTAACATTCGATTTTTTTTCTTCTTTTTTAAATATCTTCCAAATGTTGTTTAACAGAGCAAGGAAATTTTCACAGTATGTCTGATAATATTTTTTCTTCTGGAGAAAGTCTTATTTGTTTTATTTCAGCTAGAATAAAAGCAGTTTTGAATTTCTCATGAACCATTTTAGGGACAAAATTATTAGCCCCTTTAAGCTATATTTTTTCTCGATAATCTACAAAACAAACCACTGTGATACAATAACTTGCCTAATTACCCTAACCTGCCTAGTTAACTTAATTAACCTAGTTAAGCCTTTAAATGCCACTTTAAGCTGTATAGAAGTGTCTTGAAAAATATCTTGTAAAATATTATTTACAGTCATCATGGTAAAGATAAAATCAATCAGTTATTAGAAATAAGTTATTAAAATTACTATGTTTAGAAATGTGTTGAAAAAAATTATTAATTATAAATTTTTTATTATTTGTATTAATTTAGGGGGGCTAATAATTCTGACTTCAACTGTACACACACACACACACATAAATATATATATATATATATATATATATATATATATATATATATATATATACATACATACATATATACACATATATACATACATATATATATATATATATATATATATATATATATATATATATATATATATATATATACACACATATATACACACATATATATACACATGTAATTTATTTAAGCTATATATTCTGAAGCTGAAAACAAAACAAAAAAATCTTATGTTGCATGGATATTTTTTAAGCAATCAACAAAAAATGCATTGAATGGGTTAAAATTAGTAGTATTCTATTAAAAATCATTTGGATATTAAGTAGAGATTATGCTCCATGACATTTCATAAAGGTTTTGCCTACTGTAAATATATACTTTTTTTGTATTTTACCCTGAACCACAAATCAAAACCAAAAATCTTATGTTGTGCGGGTATTTTTTTTCTCCAAGTCAACAAAATATACATTTAATGGGTCAAAATTAGTACTTTTTACTTAATAATCATTTAAATAATAAGTAAAGATCATGCTCCATGACATTTTGTAAAGGCCTACTTTAAATATATCTTAATGTATTTTTTAGTAATATAGATTGAACCACAAAACAAAACAAAAAAATATTATATTGCACAGGAATGTTTTAGCAGTCGACAAAAAATACATTGAATGGGTTAAAATTATTTTTGTTTACTTAAAAATCATTTGAATATTAAGTAAATATTATGTCCCATTACATTTTGTAAAGGTTTTCCTACTATAAATATATCAAAATTATTATTATTTTTTTGTTATTATTCCTGAACCACAAGACACCAAACCAAAAATCTTATGTTGCAAGTGTATTATTTTAGCAATCAACAAGATAAACATCCATCGGGTCAAAATTATTATTATTTACCTAAAAATCATTTAACTATTAAATAAATATTATGTTCCTTGAGGTTTCGTAAAGGTTTTGCCTGTTGTAAATATTAAAATAATTAAGTTATTTGTTATACTCTCAGTACAGAAATTTTTTTAAGCAAAAGTTAAGCAATCGACAAAAAAAAAAAAAAATATATATATATATATATATATATATATATATATATATATATATATATATATATATATATATATATATTAGTATCAGGAGTCAAAATTATTATTAATTTACTTAAAAACCATTTAAATAATAAATCAAGATCATGCTTCATGACACTTTGTGAAGGTTTTGCCTACAGTAAATATGTCGAAATGTATTTATTTTCGTAATATACCCTGAACTTCATAAACAAGACCAGCAATCTTATATTCATAAGATCTCTTATACTTTATGGTTTAGCAGTAGACAAGAAATACATTAAATGAATAAAAATGATTATTACATAAAACTCATTTGAATATTAAGTAAAGATCATGCTATTTTGTAAAGGTTTTGCCTACTGTAAATATCAAAGTAATTTTTTGTTATGCCCTTAAGCACAAAACAAAACAAAAAAAATTATATTGCAAAGGAATGTTTTAGCAGTAGACAAAAAATACATTAAATGGGTCAAAATTATTAGTATTATTTACTGAATAATCTTTTGACGTAAGTAAATTTTGTGTTTCATGAGGTTTCGCAAAGGTTTTGCCAACTGTAAATATTAAAATATATATTTTTTTCTTAATTCTCTCACTACAGAAACTCTTTTAAGCAAAAGTTAAGCAATCGACAAAAAAAAAAACATTAACATTCAAAATGTGTATTAGTTTACTTAAAAACCATTTAAATAATAATTAAAAATCATGCTTCATGACATTTTGTAAAGGTTTTGCCTACAGTAAATATCAAAATGCATTTATTTTTGCAGTATGACCTGAACCTCAAAAACAAGACCAGCAATCTTATTTTTATAAAATTTCTTCCATATTTTATTATATATTTTCTTATGTTTTAGCAGTAGACAAAAATACATTAAATGGATCAAAAATACTATTATTTACTTAAAAATCATTTGAATATTAAGTAAAGATCATGCTATTTAGTAAAGGTTTTGCCTATTTTAGTAATATAGCCTGAACCACAAAACAAAACAAAAAAAATCAGATTTTGCATTTTGCAGATTCAGCTTATTCTCATAACACTACAATTAATATGTGGCGTTTAAAAGTAGCCTACATAAACATAGTAAAGTTGTCCTTTCTCTTTATTTATTTAATTTTTTATTCAAGAATGAAAATATACAACCTGCAATCAGGAGATCAATATAAGAGAGATACAAAAGAGGAAAAAGTCTAACTACATTAGCTGCATAAAGAAAAAAAGACTAACAAAACAAAGGAAGGGGTAAGTACCCAGATAGCAGGCAGTAATCGGCCCGAGCTTGGCTGCCCCCCGGCGCCTCCGGCTCCGACTCGGCATCGGCGAGTGTTATAGCAGCCGAAGTTGGGCCGAGGGGTTAGTCTCCGGCAGGCGACAATCTAGCCGGAACTGGCCCGAGTGTATTTTGCTATCTGGGTAAATTACAATTGTTTTAAAGTGTATGAAAATAAATAAATTAAGAGCATTACAGGAAAGCTATCTAACTCAAATCAGAGTCTTTAGACAACAGTTCTTCATTTAGAACCAATAATCTGACACATTTTTTGGTTGTTACACAAAGATTTAAGCAGTGAGTCACATCAATCAGAAAATGTCGAAAAGTAGGGACTGAAGCCCTATCTTTAACAAAATAATAAACTCTCCATTCATACAACAGTATGTTGATGGAAATTACCGTTACTATGGCAGCACGTGTTGTGGTTGTTGACAAAGATGTTACAGTTTATCTTATGAAGCCTCTTCATTCGACGATTATGCTATGTTGTGTGGGAAATGTTACACAAATCTGCCCTCTCAAGTGTAGCGAAACAATTTCACACTCAAACACGATCGAGCGTGAGAGTGAACGCGCGGCGCGTGCACGACCAAGGCGAGAGCGCGCGTAGAGGCGGTCCGGCTGCTTCAGTTTCTGTAATCGCTTTTTTTCTGCTACCTTCAGTTAAATAGCGACGAGACGAGAGAGAGCGGACGGCCCGACTCTGACTACACTGTATCATTCAGGAAAAGCTAATCGGGACTCCACATCGACGGCCGCTCGGCAGGTAAATATCCTTGCTTGTCCGCCGGAGCCCCTCGACCGTGCGTGAAAACTCGCTAAATGTCCCGCGAAAGTGGTTGTTTTTTGCCCTCGGTGTGCGGGGATGTGCGGGACGAGCCTTCTCCTTTGTGCTCATCGTGGTCATCATGGGGGAATCGCTGCGTGGTTTCCCCCTCGCGCTTTTTTTCTCGGCTTTTTGGCAAATATCGTCGCGGAATCTCGACGGCTCTCGACGGGAGCGTTTGATCCGCATATTTTGTGCGGGATCGAGAAGCGCTCGCGGCCTCCCGCATAAATAGACGCTCCTACATTAACGCGCATCGCGCACGCAGCTGCTGCAGCGGCGGGGTTTCTGCGTTTGCAGCGCAGTCTGACAGCCAGGTGCTTCAATGATTTCTCTAATGCCCTTCAAATTGCAGTGTACACCACATATGTACTGGCAGGAAGGTGCTCGGAGTTCTTCAAATGGAGAAAAGCCTTGATACTGTGGTGACACCCTTTTGGAGTGTTTTGCTGGAAGGGGAAATAGGAATTGCATTCCACAGTGCATATTTCTATATTTTGTTTTATAAATAAGCCACTAAATGTGATGTTTGGGGACTTCATTATTACACTTTGTGCGTTTAAATAATATATTGTGTCCATGAGATAAACGTGAGGCATAGAAGATTTTATGTAATGACAATTGCTTGTATTGGGGGCATACAATCAATATGGATTTATTTACATGTTACTTTTGTCCAAAGCAACCTGCTTTTCTGGGGAATCAAAGCCATAACCTTGGCATAGTACAATGCTCTGTTTGAGTTACAGGATGGCAAATTGACAAAATATTTGCATTAAAATGCATGATATTTTGGTTATTTGGGATCATAAAACCACATGCTTTTTTTTGTATTTTATGTTAAAATTGTAACATTTTTGCACTGACTTTGCATTCAATTATATTGTGTCCATTAGAAAAAAGCTGATATAATTTATTAACAATTGCTTGTATTTGAGGAAAATAGGTGATGCATAATATCAATTGGGCAAAAAAAGATTTATTTACATGTATGCATTTGGCAGACACTTGTCTAAAGCAACTTGCTTTATGGGGAATCAAAACCACAATATTGGCATAGTACAATGCTCTACTATTTGAGTTACAGGATGACAAATTAGCAAAATATTTGCATTAAAATGAATGATATTTTGGTTATTTGGGATCAAAAAAACAATTTTTTTACATGGTAACATTAAAATGGTAACATTGTTGCACTTTGACTGTGTTCATGAGAAAAAAAGCTTATATGTTTTATCGGCAATTGCTTGTATTGGGGAAAATGTGACAATATTAGTTTGCCATTAAGATTTATTTACCTTTATCCATTTGGCTGACACTTTTGTCTAAAAGCAACTTGCTTTTCTGGGCAATTGAACCCACAACCTTGGCATAGTACCACACTCTACTATTTGAGTTATTTAGGATCATAAAACCACATTTACTGCATTTTATATTTACATTAAAATCGTAACATTATTGCACTTTGTGCGTTCAATTATATCATGTCTATGAGAAGAAAAAAAAAAGCTGAGATAATGTATTGACAATTGTACTGGGGAAAATAGGTGATGCATAAAATCAGTTTGGCATTAAGATTTATTTACATGTATCCATTTGGCAGACACTTTTCTCCAAAGCAACTTGCATTGCATTAAAGGTGTCTTGCATTCCTGGGGAAATGAACCCACAACCTTGCCATAGTACCATGCTCTACAGTTATAGCTACAGGAAGGCTTTAAGATCAAATATTTGCATTAAAACGGATGATATTTGGGATCATCAAACCATAGACACTCATCTTTGTTGGAGTGTTTTGCAAGAAAGAGAAAAAAATATATTTCTATATTTTGTGGTTAAATATATGCCCCTGAAGGTTGTTTATTGACTTAAAATTGTAATATTATTGCACTTTTTCTGTGCGCTAAAATATATTATGTCTATGAGATAAATGTGAGAGAAAAAAATTGCTATTATTCATTGATAATTAATTGTATTTGGAAAATATCAGTATGAAATTAAGATTTATTTACATTAATTCATTAGTCAAAAAGCAACTTGCATTACATTGAAGGTGTCTTGCTTTCCTGGGGAATTGAACCCACAACCTTGCCATAGTACCATGCTCTACTCTATGAGCTACAGGAAGGTTTTAAGAACAAAATATTTGCATTAAAATCGATGACATTTGGGATCATAAAACCACAAAGCGTACAGGGACTCGTCTCTGTTGGATTGTTTTGCTAGAAATGGAAAAAATAATTGTATTCCAAAGAGCATATTTCTATATTTTGTGGTTAAATATACACATCTGAAGGTTGTTTATTGACTTAAAATTGTAAAATTATTGCACTTTTACTGTACATTTAAATATATGATGTCCATGAGATAAACTTCAGAAAAAAAGCTGCTATTATTAATAGATATTTGATTGTTTTGGAAAAATAGGTGATGCATATCAGTATGAAATTAAGATTTATTTACATGTATTCATCTGGCAAAAAGCAACTTGCAGTGCATTGAAGGTGTCTTGATATTGGAAAAATCTAACATTGCAGTATTTTTTTATTCTGCGATATATATTGCGATGGGAATATAATGTACCTAGATGTGCTGAATAACTATTTGGAAAAAATAACATTTTAGATGGATTTGGGAGGATTCTGTAGCGGATTGCATATGCATAAGAAATAATCTGAGGAGTTTATTCAATAAAGATAAAGATACAAATTAAATAAACAGCATGTGATTGTTGAACTGTATTCAAGTGTACAATAATTGAATAATCCAATCTAAAATAATACAGCACAGTCTTCTTTCATAAACAATTAATTTATTATTAATTAGTCACAAACGGCAATATTTCGTGGGCCTGAATGCTTTTAAAATGCCTCACAGGTAGGCTCAACCGGACTCTGCGCTCTCAGAATTCCACAGATTCTCCGCAGATTTTTAGCCCGTCATTAATTCTGTTTATTTACTTGTGTAAATGTGTGCAAATCTATATTTATCCAGTTTTTAAATTAATTACAGTAATATTATTGACTAATGTGAAAATGTTCATCTGATTTATGTACAATGCAGTTTGTAAAGTAATATTTTCTGTCTTTTACTAGATATATTACATGACAAACTTGCTTTATTTACCAAATAAAGTGAATCTAATTGGATTTGCATTTTAAACATCAAATAAAAGTTAAAAAGATTTTATTCTTTATTTCATATATTAAGGTTTTAGTTATGATACTCCCAAAATAATTCCGCAGAAATCTGCAGATTTTTATCAAAATTCTCAGCAGAAATAGCAAAAAACGTCCGCAGATTCCGTCTGGCCCTACTCACAGGCCACAAAAAACAGTTGCAAAATTATCAAATTATAATCCAGACTCAATATTGCATATACTCGATGTGTCTATTGCGAATGATCACATTGCGACATCGATGCTGAAATGATGTAACGTGCAGCCCTAGTGTCTATCTTCCCTGGGGAATCAAACCCAACATGCTCTACTATGTAACCAACAGGAAGACATTATGTTCAACATATCTGCATCAAACTGCATGGTATTTGCATTATAATGCATGATATTTTGGTTATTTGTTACCACAAAGCGTACAGACACTCAATACACAACATATATGTAGAGTGGCATCCAATAGGGTGTATTTTGAGGTTAGAAATACGCCAAAAGTTCATTCTGTTGGCCTAAAATGATGCATACTTTTATTGTGGTATTGGTTTGCCCTGCATGATTTTATCCCCGGTAAATATTTGATTGACATTATTCCTTCTAAACATATATTTCTGCGTGCTTAAAGTGTTAAAGCAGTGGCATAACCGCAGTGTGTACACTGAAATATTGAGTTGCGTTTCTTGCTCGCTTCGTGTGAGCCGTGTGAGGTTGAGCCATTTAATTTCAGTCCAGATCTTAAGCATTAAGATACATTACCTCTGAATGAGTGATCCAGGGACTAAAGGTCGCTAAACAGAATCTGAGACTCACACGTTGATGTGATTTATCAGTGACTGGAATGAAACCCTCTCCGTTTGAAGGCAAATAACTCAAGCAGGAGCGTAAACGGAGAGTATTGTGTTTAAAAACGCACTGTATTTGGATTTGGAGCTATTAACGCTCTGGCATGGCTGCGTGTGCGCGGCAATTTAAATGTTTTATGACTCATTTCCCACATTATCACAAAACGAGTTGACCCGTAAAATCCACTCTCAGAAGTGTTAATACCTTCCTGTTGGGGTATCTGTGATCATTCACGACTTGGATCTAAAAAAGAGATGACCTGACTCTGAGTTTATCCCATGAACACCTGGCTCGGCGACTTGGGCATCTTTGAAGTGATCTTTCTGTTCTCAGTATGCCTCCATTCTCTCTCTGCGTTCATGTTTTATCTCGGTTTAAACGCTGAGCTGAGAGAGCGCAGGTTTCATAGGCATTTATTAACTGGACCCGTGTGATCAGAGGGTTTTCCTCGCTGCCGTTTCTCCTGATAACATCAGAAAGAATTTCTCCTCGTCGTCTGAAAAGTGCAGCATCACCCACACAGATCAGATAAACATCTCACCGATCAAACGTTTGAGAGAATAGTATTATTTTATTTCAGTGTACTTCCTGTGACTGTACAGGAAATGCCTTCTGAATGAAAAATGGGCCATCACTGTACTGTGTGATGACTATAGTTCATGTGTTTTGCTGTTTGCAATGTTTTTATTAAAGGGATAGTTCACCAAAAAAATTAAATGTACTCTACATTCACTTACCTTGAGGTAATTCCAAACTAGGGCTGCACAATATATCGCATAATTATCATTATTGCAACAATAGTGTATGTAAGATCTGTATCGCAGACATGTGTGGTAAATTACATTTATTAATTTGTTTACCCAAAGGTGAACCCAGAGCTGAAAATAAATACTTATGCCAGGAATCAAGATGAGAGAAGAAAATAACAACAGCCAATCAGAGTCAGAATATCTGCCGAGGTTTTCATTTAAATCAATAAAATTAACTTTACTGTCTATACCACAGGGGTTAAAAACTGTCTTTAGACACACTGAAAAAAGTGTTGCATGCAGAACTGTTGCAAACAATTTCTTTGTGTTAAATTTAAACAAACAAATTAAATTTAATAATGTTCAACTCAAATTGTTTGTTTAAATTCAACACAAAAAATAGTTTACAACCACTTAACATTAAAAAAAATTGAGAAAATCCAAGGAATCATCTTTGAATATCTTTTTTTCAGTGCATAAGCTCACACACAACAACAAAACATAAATACACTTACACAATTATTTAAAAAACCTACTTAAAAAAAACAATGGAGTTGGCGCCAATAGCCTTAAGTGCGCTGAAATATAGCACCATGGTGCTTATGGTGACCCGAGTTCCTGGCTCGAGGTCCTTCTCTGACCCTTCCCTTCTCTCTGCTCCCCACACTTTCCTGTCTGTAACCTTCACTGTTCTCAGTGGCTGTTCTAGCTTGAATAGCACCCTGGGTAAATCACCCCATATATATGCCAGCCACCCCCACCCCCTCTCCCCCAGTTAGGTTACATCTAGTTAATATAAAAAAGGACCAAAAATTCTAAAAAAGTTTGTTGTTTTACCCCAACTTTGGGTAAAATATGGATAAAACGAGAAATGAAATTATTAAAAATATTAATATTATTATTAATATTACTGTTGTTGTTGTTTTACAATTATTATTATAAATAAATAACAGTAATCAACCCTAAATGTACTTGGAAAACAATGTAAAGACCAAACTGGAGTGATATGCTAAGATCACTTGAGAAATCTTTGGGATAAATATTAATTTTGACCATTCTATAAAATACAAAAAAATATATTTGTTTTATAGAAATATCTGTTCACCTTAGACACGACTCAAGGCAGAGAATTAATGTAGTCTTACTTCCTTGACTCTTTATCCCTACTTTCTGCTTCGTAGCCATGCTTAGTCAAAATAAGATCATCATCATATTATATAAACCTCAGTTTTGTCAACAAACAAAACTCGCTGCGTGCAGACACCCTGGTTCTCTGTGCGCATGCATCAGTTTGCTTGCACCAGCGTTGTTTTTGTTGCACATAGAGAAAAACAAACTTGCACTTACAACAGAGGCCAGATATGAGTGGCCCCTATTGTCTTTATTCTGGGATTAGCCTACCTCTCTTGGGATTAATACACTTGCATAAAATATATCGTATCTCAAAGCTTACTGAGGCACAAATGATTTTTACTAGGGCACTTTTTTTTTTGCTTTTGCACCGTCTCCGGCTCCTTGCAAGATGCCGCCCTGGGCAATCGCCCATATTGCCCATGCCTAAATCCACCACTGACTGTTTTATCCAAATTAAAGGTGAAAAACCCCAAAAAATAATTATATTATAAAAACCCAATGGCAGTGGGAATAAATGTCTTTTTGCACTTAGCCTTTTTTTTTTTTTGCTAAGAGTGGAGGATTTTTTTATTTTGATAATTTTTTTTTATAAATAAGTCAGTGAGAGGTGTTTGTCTCTCACTAATTACTTTACTCGCTGCATTTAGTGATCTTTAACGTTTCTTTTTGCTTTGAACAGAGAGGGAGTTAAACCAGGCTACAATGTTAGTGTCAAAAGACTAAATGTTTGCACCTTGACTTTTTTTTGTCTGAATTAGAATTAGATGTGAAAATAATGTTTTACTTGTTCATTTTATTATCATTAAATAAATACATGATTTAAATACAATAAATAATTTCATTTTATTTCTAGAGAAATGGTATATTGTAAGGAATATTGTTAAATCACAATACTCAATAGCAATACCACAAAATATATATTGAAGAATGTTGGAACATAGTGTAACATTTGCATCCATAGTAGGAAAAACAAATACTATAGATGTCAGTGGCTACATATTATTATTATTTTCCAAAATATCTTTTGTGTTTAAGAGAAATAAGAAACTGTCAGGTTAGTGACAAGTGAAGGGTGTGTAAATGATGAGTTTTCATTATCTCTTTAATTCTATAATTGGACATTTATTATTAAGTGAGAAAGGAAAATCCAATAAGGAGGGAAATGATCCATCATTTGATAACTGATTACTCTGAGAAAAGTGACTCGTGCTTATCAGAATGTGCATAACATTAGCATGAAATATTTAACATATCATTTTGTTATTTGGAATAATTAGCATTTATTCATTCATTTTCTTTTCGGCTTAGTCCCTTTATTAATCTGGGGTCGCCACAGCGGAATGAACCGCCAACTTATCCAGCAAGTTTTTATGCAGTGGATGCCCTTCCAGCCGCAACCCATCTCTGGGAAATAATTAGCACTTCTTTTTATTATTATTATTTTTCTTTAAAATGATAGTGTTGCATTAAAACTAACTCATTTCACACATGTACATGTAAAATCTAATCAAATGAGGTTAAAAATAATGGAACTGGAAGTGTTGAAAGTTGTATTTATTTTGAGGATGGGGTTTGTATATATTTTTTAATCTTTCACAGATTTTTTGTAGATTTTGCCATTTGCAAGATTTAAAAAAAATAAATCATATTTTATTCATATGCACACGTCTGACATAAAATCTATGCTATTATTTATACAAGAGGCTTATATAAATGCAACTTTAAGAAGCTATAATAGGATCTTATTTAATTTAAAGCAATGGCCTTGAAGCAAATACAAACCCTTAACCCTTATGTGCTGTTGAGGATGTTTTCATCCACTCTGGGGTGATTTTGAGTCTTAATTTGGCCATATCTTTCTCTGTGTTTCATCTAGCAGAATGATTTTTGGTGACAAATCTTATTTTGACACTTTTTTTGAGAAAAAAATCTTAATAAAAAAAAAAAAAACAATGCACTCTGGGCAAATTTACCACCATTTTGTTATGTTTGGGATTAACAAATCCACTAAATTAAACTGCTGTAAAATGCATCAGATAAATATTTAATTTTTTCAATATTTTTTGCATAAATCTGGTAATCAACTTCAGTCTTGATGAAAACTAATAAATTGCTTAGAAAATTTTAGGATTTCAACTCTTTTAATTGCCAAATTCATAAATGATGTCACTGATTTAGTGGGGAAAAAACACAAAAAAATGACGTATTTTCAATATAAAAAGTAATTGTGGACTGGATTTTTTTTACCTTTATCAAGCTTAGTTTTTAGATTTTTTTATGGACCATAACAGCAATTTAAAGTGCGTTTATGTGTGTCTGTGAGTGTGTGAAAGTGACCTTTGCGCATTTACCTTGATGTGTCTGAGAAAATCAAAATATGCATCCCAGCTCTCAGAACTACATGGAGTAAACAAAAACAACGACTGTGTATTTTTTCACCATCAAATGTGGTTATAATGGAAATTATGGAAGTCAATAGGGCAAAAGCAGTCACCAACAATAAATTAGGGAGAGAAAAAAAAAGAAAATCAAACAATGCATTAAAGGCAATATTGTCAATAATCGTTCACATGTCCAAGACTGTGATAAAAGGTTTTAAATAATCCAGTCCACAATAGTTTTTTTATATTAATAAATTCATTTTGTGTTTTTTCACCAAATCAGTGACATCATTAATGAATTTGGCAATTAAATGGTTAAAATCCTGTAATTATTTTAAATATTTAGTGATTTTGATCAGGACTGAGGTTAACATTTCTGTAAAAAAAATAATAATAAAATATATATATATATTTTTGTATATATTTTGGATGTATTCAATTTTGAAAAGTGTGCAAGGGTTAAAGAAATCTGCAAGAATTATGGATTGAATTGAATGTTAATTTTTTTATGATTTACAAATCATTTTAATTAATTTGGACAGTTTAATCTTATGATAAATTTGTAAGCAGCAGAATAAATGATGTTTATTAATTTTAGCTCAGACCTACAATTAGCTTCACAAAAACAATCACTGCAATAGCTAATCTAATTCCTCTGTCTTCTACTCCAGTTTAAAATCACTGTTTTATTTGTCTTAATTCAGCACAGCTGTAATTAAAACAACTATTGACTTCATACCCCTGTGACTTCACCCCGGCAGCCTGCTAATGTAATCGTGTGCGAATCCGCTTGTTTTTTCCAGGGCCAAGATGTCTAGTGAGGTGCAGAGACCAGATGATAGCCCCAGCACAAGCGGAGGGAGTTCAGATATCGAGCAGCGGGAGACGGCACCTCCTCAGCAGGAGCGGGATCTGGTTGCGCCCAAGAAGAAGGAGACTAAGATCTCCAGTAAAACCGCAGCCAAACTCTCCACCAGTGCCAAGAGGTAACGCTCTTTTAATTAACAAATCCACTCAAGTGCTTCAAAAATAGCTGATTTGATTTAAAGGGGTAGCATAGAAGATATTTTAAGGAATGTTGGAAAGCAGTAATCATTGACTTCCATGGTATTTGTTTTCCCTACTATAGATGTAGGCCTGTCATGATATCTATAATTAATACTATACATTGCACCAAAATATATTGAGATAAATTATATTAGTCATTTTAAGACCATTTTAGAGCATATAATGCCAAAATGACAATACAATATCATCACAATGCATGTGCACTCTTCCAAAGAACACACAATATGTTTTATCTTAAGAATATTTCATTTAATTATAGTCATTTTAACAATTTAATTATGAGGCATTGGAATCAGAATGTGATCTCATATCCTAAATAAATAATAATAATTGTTAAAGAAAGTGCAAGATAAAAAAGTAACAGAGGCTGCAATATCTGCTACAAGATCAATTTTCAGCTGTCAGACACCCACATGAAAATATACTATAGTAATTTATAGTTAATACTATAGTGTTGTTTAACCATGCCGACACTGACGTCTAGAATAGTGATAGAGATATTGCGCAATCAGCTAAAAAGTTTCTAGAATTGTTTTTTATGTATGGGAGATATATTGCATCACCAAAAATGATTGAGGTCATGTCCATGTGTTGTGTGATAAATGCGCAATATCACACTTGTAGCAGTCCGATATGGCTGTATATCGACACTGGTGGGAGGCGTGCGTTGACTCGGGCCGCAGGCCGAGTGCCTTAGTGCCCCAACCAGTGCCGATATACAGACATATCGCCCTGCTACAAGTGTGATATTGCGTTTATACAACAGTTTGACGGCATAATTATGTATATATAAAAAAAATCAAACATGGAGAGTCTCAAAAATCCTTTTGTATGAGGAACTACTTTCTTCCGCGTTGGATTCAAATCATAAGCTGACAGTTAAACAGCTGAGCAAGCATCTTATAAACTTTAGATCTGTAGTGTCGGCTTTTTGCTGGCTGTATGTGGGCGGAGTAATACACAAAGGGTAAAGAGGCTGTACGGGTGCTGATATTACTTAAATATATCACGGCTATCAGCCAATCAGATTCGAGAACCAGACAGAACTGTTGTATAAGTTCATATATTGATCAGTTGTGAACGGTTTCAAACATTCTTCAAAATATCTTCTTCTGTTTTTAACAGAAAAAAATTATAGTTGTTAAGGTTGAGTAAATTGTTTTGGATGAATTATCCCTTTAAGGCTGCGTGTCCTCCGAAGTGTTTTTTCTTGAGCTGAGCATTTGTTTTCTGTTGTTGTCATCAATGGTAGTGCCTGCATTGTAGGGTAAAGTCTAGAAGGGATACAGCTGTGGATACACACGTCTATATAGCATACTTTTTGTGACACTGTGCTACAATAATTCATATTTTTACATTACTGTGAGGGTGGGGTTTAGGGTTGAGGTAGGGGTAGACATTAATAGAATACAATTACTGGGTAATTTAATAAATAACATGAATAATACTTTGCATATTTATTGTTTTTACAGTACTGTGACGGTTGGGTTGGGGTAGACGTTAATAAATAATATGAATAATATTCTGCATAGTTATTGTTTTTACATTACTGTGAAGGTTGGGTTTAGGGTAGACGTTAATAAAATACAATTTAATAAGTAATTTAATAAATAATATGAATAATACATTGCATAATTATCGTTTTTACAGTAATGTGATGATTGGGATTAGGGTTGAGGTTGGGGTAGACATTAATAAAATACAATTTATTGAGGAATTTAATATGAATAATACTCTGCATTGTTTTTACATTACTGTGAGGGTTGGGTTTCTGGTTAGGGTAGATGTTAATAAAATACAATTTATTTAGTAGTTAACAAAATGTAACTTAAGGATAATTTAATACTTATTATAAATAATTCTTGTTAACTTCCGGCCATAGCTGTATCCATTCTTGTAACAACCGCTGAGTGGCTGTTTTACAATTCTCAGCATTTTTTCAGCCATTGCTGGAAAATGCAACATGTATCTGTGTCACCTTTGAGCTAGACATCCAAGTACAGTGGAGAAGGGGCGGGAAAATACCATGCAACTGTCAACAAATAATCTGCTAAAGACTTTCAGCTTGTAACAGTACAGTGGGGATACCCTATATCTTAGCAACCAATTGAAAGAACACTGTGCTGCAAAAACGCTCACAGCTTAGACTGTGTTCATCGAATTGTTTTTGCTAAGACGCAACGTCTTTTTAAAACATATTTATATTGCAAAAACTCATTGGAAATATACATTGAGTAATAAGACAAATCCATCATTCATAAATATTTGAATCCTGACCCCCACATGAAAAATTCTAATAAAAATAATACAATTTAATTGTAAATAAATAAACAAACAAATAAATAAAAAATTAAGGACCTAAAATACTAAATTGTTTTACAAAAAGGCAGATTGCATTTCTTTGGTCTTGGCTGAGTCTAACAGACAAGCTTTTAGTCTTAGAGACTTAGGGTTCCGGGACACAAAATTTTTAAGACTCAAATTTTATATTAAAAAGCAGCATCAGAATTGTTAAGAAAACAGTTAAGCAAATTAAATGGAACACCTCGTGTTCAAAACCATCAAAATATATTAGCGTCAACCCGTAGTTTGGATTTGTACATTATTCTGGAGGCTAAGGTGGTTACACAACCTGCTCATCTTGGCATTGCTCTAATTTCTACTACGTAACAGATGAGTTTGGGGTTTTATTAGATGTATGGCTTTGCTTAATAGCAAAGAGGAAAATACTCTTTTCTCCTTTTAAATATTTGATACGGTTTATTTTACTATTATCAAATAATCACTCAAATGTACCAAAACTGTTAAAGTTAATAAGATGTAATTATTTTAAGATGTCAGATTTTTTCAATGGCCATTCGGTGATCATGTGAGAATGCTGTCTCTTTTTTGATTGTTGATGAGCTTGTTTGTTTTACTAGCCTAACGATCTGTGGTTAGTTTTCCCTGTTAGAAAATGCTTTAGCGAATCTACATGACTGCTTTAAAATAGGTATTTTGCTTTGGAGCATGACGTAGAGACCCAACAGCGTGGAAATAGTTTACCAGAGGGAATTAAAATGAAACACTGAAGCTTCAACTACTTAAAATTATTAATGTGAAACTCTATTTAATGTCGTCTGGCTTATGTGAAGGGATTTTTGAGAATGAGATAATGTGACATGTAAATTTGTGCCAGAATGATTGAGGAGGCTTTTGTTTGTTTGTGATAAAAGATGGGAAATGCCTTTCATCTTTTTATTTAATCTGATAATCTTATTATTTTTTTCACCAACTGTCTATGACTTGTTCATCTGGTTTTCTGCTAGAAAAGAGCTTCCAGTTGAGATGCACTGGTCTATTTTCTCTCTTATTCGCAGATGTTTAAACCTCTCATTGTCCAAGCTTTTAACTTGCAAACAAAATAACATGTTCGGATGCTTTTACTCCAGAGGGATCTCTGCGATCGCTCGAAAGCATGTAAGAACGTAATGTCTGTTTGCAGATGATTGTAGTGTGCTGAAGTCTGCTTCACTGCCTTTCTATTGTTCATTCTGTGAACGGGCCTCGCTGGCAAGGCTGTAGATTCTCTGAAGGCCTGACTGCAGTACGATGGCATTATGCAATCAGTTGAGCAAAGCTTTGCCTGGGACACGGTGCTTTTTTTATAACAGTGACTGCAGCATCCTGTTCCGTCTGTTTCTGAGTGCATATCAAGATCCAGACATTTGGAAGGTTTTTATCTGTGCTCGATGTTGCACAATTCAACAAGCCTCGGGGTTTCGACATCAAAGGTGTTTGCTCATGAAAGCAAACCGTTTTTGATGGTTTGGGCCTCCAAATTAAAGCAATTAGCCTGTGATTTCTTTTCTTTCTTTTTTTTAGGAGCGATAGGAGTCAACTAAACTTTTGTGCTTTGCAACAGTTCATCTAAAAAGTACCATTGTATTTTATCTGTCCTCATGTTGCTCCAAACCTTTCTGTTAAAATGGGAGGGGAACTCTTCATTAAGTTACAGATATGATTGATTTGTTTTTAGGATAAAAAAGAACAATATTTAAAGCAATTCTGCATTAAAACTGCGCATTGCATTCATAATCATAATCAATTTTATGTGTATTTTAAAATATTAATTAAAATACAAATGATATATTGTTAAAATATAAATTTAAAAAAACTTCAGAGAACACGGGCTCATTCTGAAAACGTTGTCCTATATACATTTCCGGAGATTGCAAATTATGTAGCCAGGGAAACAATTTTGTCTTTAAAACGAACACTAAGGGGCGATATGACTAGCTTGTGACCGCTAATCTCCGTATGGACGCTGTTACTACTTTGTGCAGTGGCTCGTTGCGTATTTCAGAAAATTTGAGACACAGAGCGGAGTTGACTGTGACAACAGAGTCCAGCGAAAAACGGTTCCAGAATGCAGATAAGGCAAAAGCAAGAGCTAAAAAATAAAAACAAGTAAATAACAGAGTGAGAATGTGGTAAAATCTCAAAATGTAGTAAAATACAAGTGAGGGCTTTTCTTTTTCTGGATTGCTTTTTAAAACACTATCAGTTGGGTTTAGGGAAGTGGGTGGGCACTGGTCAATCGATGATTTTCAAAACACTATTGTTTGTGTTTAGGGATAGGGTGGGTGAGGGTTTCAGTCAGTCAGTCAGTCAGTCAGTCAGTCGACAATTGCCTCTGGTGGATTTATGCGAGAAGGGCATGCGCGAAGGGCACTAGCGAGAAAATTTTTAGATCAAAAAGCGTACACAGCAGCCTCTGGCAGATTCGCGAAAACAAAAAACACATTAATAAACATAGCTCCTGGAACATATTTGGTGCTCCCCAGAAATGTGTATAGGGATACGTTTTCAGAATGAGCCTGGGTTGATTTTGAAAATGCACATAAAAAAGTGCACAACAAGAGTTCAGGGCTTGAAATTGCGACCATTTTGGTCGCATAAGAGACCGGAATTTAATCTATGCGACCTCATAATATATTTGGGAGCAACTGAGTGACTGTTTATAATGGTTGTTAATTTTTTTCTAAAAACGTGCGTGCTGAATCGGTCTTCCCTGCCGCTATATTAGTTCATATTAGCTGTCAGTCACTCAACGCTGTCAGATATCAGGGAGTTTTGTGACCGCAGGAAATGCAAACGGCTGAAGAGTTGAAAATTATGGCTGAAAAGTACATAGGTTTGCAAACCCACCTAAAGTTACAAATAATGGTGCCGATGAGAGCGATCATGTGGTGAATGTTGATCCGCCAGCCGAGATCAATTGAGTATTTTTGGAGAAGGTGGCCAAATCTCGATGAGTTGTGTGTTCAGTGCAAATGTCCGCTAAGCTCGTCTTTACTAAGTCTTACACTGAAACTGCGTCTCATAACAAAGAATGATATTGCGCCGGTGGTCATTGCGAGAATCCTGCTCTACCTGCTCATATATTGGTTCAGCTGACTTGCCTACTTCTCCACAAACACAGAAAAATGAAAACCAGCGCATAACAAGACTGAGCATTTAAAATGACACAAACCCGAACCAAAACTTTTAGAGAGGCAGAAGTGAGACTTTCTTTTGTCCGTTCTTTCTTGAGATGTATGTTATTTTTCTATTTAGTTACTGATGACTGCTTTGCAGCTTTCAGCCTTAAATTAAATGATTAATTATAATCTTTCGTTTGTTTTGTAGCAGAAATTTTATTTATTAAATTGACATGCATATAAAAACAATAGTGCAAAATAAACATTTCTTACTGCAATGCTTCATTTTTGTATGATGCAAACCATAAATTTATTTTTCACAAAGTACCAGACTTTTTATAGCAGACAACTTACATTCAAGCACATTCAAGACAGCATGATAATAAGAAATGTAATTCATTGTTATTATTATTATCATCATCATTAATATTTTATAATTATTAGACCTTCATTTTGGAATCATTGCACAAATATCAGTTAGTCGTCACAGAATTAGTTAAATAGTTGTTTCTGGTTTTTGTTAGTCCTGACTGATGTTGTTTTCAAATACAATCAATCCCTTAAAATACAATTTCCAGTGGTGCTCATTCATTTTTGGTGGGTGCTCCTACAATTTTCTCTGGTGCTCCTAAATATTTGAAGTTAAAAAGTTAATTTCTGAGCATTGGAGTTGGATAAACTTTTTATCCACTAAGCAAAACTGAGCATAAACTATGATGGAGACATATTTATTGAATAAATGCTTGCATGTGCATCAAAAAAGTCAAGTGATTTTGTTTAACAGATTATGTTATATGTCCGATAAGATGGCGTTATTGGACAAAACGGCAAACTGACCACATCGGACAAAGCACATCTAAAAAGTTGTTTCATTCACAAATGTTTTATGCGATAATCCAGTTTACTGTAATTCACGTGTTTGGATGAAAACATCTAACTATTGAAATACTTTTTATTTTAAACAGTGTTAGTTTATGACTTTTGATCATTCATACTGTAATCAATGCCAACTATGATTCTTTATCCAGTAAAGGGTTAACATATTTAGTTATTTTAATGGAAACTCCTGTTTATATAAAGTATTTCAAACAAAATCCATGCTAGTTTTAGCTGCCGTTGCACATTTACTACAGTTGACATGCACACACAGCGGTTTTGGCCGGCTTCATAAATCAATTTCTTGTCTTAACAGCTTACTCTTATTGTTGCTTTTCAGTGATCTAGTGCGGCTTAAACACCCACAAATAGCGTCCCACTACTCAAGGTTGATGTTTTGATGATGTATGGTTTCCTGTTGTAGCTGACTGTCGAAGGAAACGTGTGTTTAAATAACCGGCATCAGTGCAGTCGCTGCTTGTGTGTGTGTGTGTGTGTGTGAGTCACTCTGTGGAAATGAGGACCGCTTTATTTTACATGCCTTCGCTTTCTTTGACCTCTGAGATAACACCAGGTATCGCTCGCAAAAATGCCAGGGACGCTCATGACTTGAAGTGTGGTGACAGATAGATATGCATTTGGAAAATTGTGAAATCTATTAGGCCACCTACTCACTGAGAAATGCCATTTGAATGCGCTTAAAACTGCTTTACAGATAATTGCACTGCTCAGTTCAACAAATGTGAACAAGAAAAAAGGCTAACTGAGTTTTTATAGTGTAAAAATAAGCATATTTATGTATCTAGCCTTATGGGCGAATGATAACCGATGAATAATTAAATGCTTTATTGTTGTGAAGGAATCGATTTGGAGATTTCCACAACTTCTGTAAGGAATGTAAGGAATTATTGTTATTATTATAAGAAGTGTAGTGTTTGAGTTAAAATTGATTTCACAGACATGTAATGATTCACATGAATGCAGCTATCACTCCTGCATTTTCAGAAGTGAATTTGTTTGTGGTTTTTAATCCCTTATATGACTAAATGAAATAAAACAAATTAGTCAAAAGAGCACTGATCTTTAGCATTAGCATGTCCATAATCTTAAGAACTAATGATATCTGTTAAGTAAATAAATGCTTTTTGTGTGTTTTAAATGTAGGGATGGGTACTGAAACTCTGTACTTTAGTGGTATCAGTGCTAAAATATAAAAGACAGAAGTATCGATAAGCTCTGACGTTAACGGTTCTGCTATTGGTACTGGAGAATTATTGCTGAATAAAAATTAATAACAGTAGCATAATTTAACTGACCACCCCTTTTCTAATTTGCTCTTCTAATTCGTCACATGAGAACTCACATGAGAAATACTTGCGTTTTCGACCAATAGTACAACGGCAAGCACGTCAAGTATAAAAGCCTTCACAGTTATCTAATGTGTGCGCAAGCTCAGCGCTCAAGCTCAGTATCAAAAGTGCATTAACTGCAGAAAGACAAATGAAAAGTTTTCGACTGAATAGCTAAAGGTACATCATCCACATTGTTATGTTGGCGTTTAATCACATAAGGTCTCTCTAAATTAGTATAATATTAATAGTTTAATAAACACACATTCAGTTAAAATGAAAACAGTATTTCTTTCTGCAGTAGCCTAAATAAATCTTAAACATAAAAACGCTTTTACGTTACAGTATTTATAAATATAGCCTAATAATAAACTTTTCTTATTAAGAAACTATTTTTTAAAAATGCTTATTTTTAAGTTGTTAACTCTCAAAACACCAGTGACTCATTTATGTGGCCTAAAATTCCATATTGGCCTATATATCAGCCAATATACCTGCTAAAGTCCAATTCTAAAGAGCTATCGGTTATTGGTATCAGCCTAAAATCTATATCAGTCTATATATCTGCTAAAGTCCAATTTTAAAGAGTTATCAGTTATTGGTATCGGCCTAAAATTCTATATTGGCCTATATATCGGCCAAAATCCAATTCTAAAGAGTTATGTGTTAATGATATCGGTCTAAAATTCCATATCAGCCTATATATCTGTTAAAGTCCATTTCTAATGAGTTATTGGTATTGGCCTAAAATTCCTTAGTTGCCTTTCAGCCAATATACCAGCCAATGTCCAATTCTAAAGAGTTATCGGTTATTGGTATCAGCCTAAAATTCCATCTTGGCCTATATATCAGCTAATATACCTGCTAAAGTCCAATTCTAAAGAGTTATTGGTTATTGGTAACGGCCAATATGTCAGCCAATATACCTGCTAAAGTACAATTTTAAAGAGTTATCGGTAAATATTGGCCTAAAATTCCATATCAGACCATATATCTGCTAAAGTCCAGTTCTAAAGAGTTATCAGTTATTGGTATTGGCCTAAAATTCCATATCTGCCTTTACTTTAGCCAATACACCTGCCAATGTCCACTTCTAAAGAGTTATTGGTTATTGGTAACAGATTAAAATTCCATATAAATGCCTATATATCAGCCAATATATCTGCTAAAGTCCAATTCTAAAAAGTTATCTGTTGTTGTTGGCCTAAAATTCCATATTGGCCTATAAATCAGCTAAAGGTACATCATCCACATCGTTATGTTAGCAGTCAATCACATAAGGTCTCTCTAAATTAGTATAATATTAATAGTTTAATAAACACACACATTCAGTTACAATGAATACAGTATTTTTTTCTGCAGTAGCCTAAATAAATCTTAAACATAAAAACGCTTTTACGTTACAGTATTAACAAATATAGCCTAATAATAGACTTTTCTTATTAAGAAATTATTTTTAAAAATGCTTATTTTTAAGTTGTTAATTCTCAAAACACCGGTGACTCATTTATGTGAATGTGTTAATGAAAAATCATAAACATTATCTGATTATTTAACTGCATTTTGCAACTAAAAGAGTGTATTCTTCAACTGTAGGGAGCCCAAGAAAGATCCCGACTCAAACCAGAGGCAAACATGTTGAAAAACAGTCATTTTCCTTCAAACCATTGTCTATTCTATTTCATTTTGGCAACGTGTTGGCCTTTATATACATTTTACAATTTTGCAACTCTCAATATCTAATTTCCAGACATGAACTTGGTTGCAAAATGTGGTTGTTGCTCTAATATGACCTCTGTTTAGCAAATATGTGCTTTCTTTCAATCTCAATCTTCAATCCTTCTGATTGTCATTAAGTATTTTTGACGAATGCTTGAAATCACACTTTATGTTCACATTTTGATCATTTTATATCAGTAAATCTGTCATTATCTGATTTTCAGGCATGAATTTAGTTGCAAAATGTGGTTGTGGCTCTCATAAATGAGCAAATAGGATCAAATGAATCAGTCATAGAATCAGTGACAGCTGTGTTTAGCATCAACATGAACATAGCCTTGTGAACAAATGATCTCTGAGTAAATAAATGTTGTGCGTGTGTGGGTGGGTGGGTTGTAGGATTTGATTTTTGCAAAGGAAGTGTAATGTATAGTTTAGTCTGATTTCATGCACATTTAAATATTTAATATAAGTGCAACTGTCAACACCTGAATCTCAGGAATTTGTTTTGGTTGAAAAATGTAGTTATTGCACTAAAAAGTAAAGCGTAAGCAGCCAAAAAGGACTGACAACAGCATTTAGGATCAACTTGTTCTTAGCCTCGTGAACAAATGATCGCAACTGAGTAAATAAAAGCATTTTTTGTGTGTTGCAGGATTTTATTTTGTCAAAAGAATTGTGATTTTAATGAGTTCAGTTTCGTTCTATACACATCTGACGATTTATTTATTTTTTTAGAAATGCAATCTTGAGTGAATATGGTTGCAAAAAATAACCACATAGAATCAGAGATACACAATATATACAGTGTCCATATCGCTATCTGCAGATGAATGATATATTTTTAGTATTATCCTTATCAGTCAGATAACAAAATTAGGTCAATATTTTTAAGCCAATTAACTATGTATCATTTCCACTGGTTAAACCACTTCATATGTGGCCTCTATATCTGCTAAAGTCCAATTCTAAAGAGTTATCTGTTATTGGGCTAAAATTCAATTTATATCAGCCAATATACCTGACAATGTCCAATTCTAAAGAGTTATCAGTTATTGGGGTCAGCCTAAAATTCCATATTGGCCTGTATATCAGCCAATATACCTGCTAAAGTCCAATTCTAAAGAGCTATCGGTTATTGGTATCAGCCTAAAAATCTATATCAGCCTATATATCTGCTAAAGACCAATTTTAAAGAGTTATCGGTTATTGGTATCGGCCTAAAATTCTATATTGGCCTATATATCGGCCAAAGTCCAATTCTAAAGAGTTATGTGTTAATGATTTCGGCCTAAAATTCCATATCAGCCTATATATCTGCTAAAGTCCATTCTAATGAGTTATTGGTATTGGCCTAAAATTCCTTAGTTGCCTTTCAGTCAATATACCTGCCAATGTCCAATTCTAAAGAGTTATCGGTTATTAGTATCAGCCTAAATTCCATCTTGGCCTATATATCAGCCAATATACCTGCTAAAGTCCAATTCTAAAGAGTTACCGGTTATTGTTGTCGGCCTAAAATTCCATATTGGCCCATATATCGGCCAATATATCTGCTAAAGTCCAATTCTTAAGATTTATCGGTTATTGGGCTAAAATTCAATATCTGCCTTTATATCAGCCAATGTCCAATTATAAAGAGTTATCAGTTATTGGTGTCAGCCTAAAATTCCATATTGGCCTATATATCTGCCAATATACCAGCTAAAGTTCAATTCTAAAGAGTTATCGGTTATTGGTGTCAGCCTAAAATTCCATATTGGCCTATATATCTGCCAATATATCTGCTAAAGTCCAATTATAAAGAGTTATTGGTAATTGGTATCAGCCTAAAATTCCATATTGGCCTATATATCAGCCAATATACCTGCTAAAGTCCAATTCTAAAGAGCCATCGGTTATTGGTATCAGCCTAAAAATCTATATCAGCCTATATATCTGCTAAAGTCCAATTTTAAAGAGTTATCTGTTATTGGTATCGGCCTAAAATTCTATATTGGCCTATATATCGGCCAAAGTCCAATTCTAAAGAGTTATGTGTTAATGATATCGGCCTAAAATTCCATATCAGCCTATATATCTGCTAAAGTCCATTTCTAATGAGTTATTGGTATTGGCCTAAAATTCCTTATTTGCCTTTCAGTCAATATACCTGCCAATGTCCAATTCTAAAGAGTTATCGGTTATTAGTATCAGCCTAAATTCCATCTTGGCCTATATATCAGCCAATATACCTGCTAAAGTCCAATTATAAAGAGTTATCGGTTATTGGTATCAGCCTAAAATTCCATATAGGCCTATATATCGGCCAATATATCTGCTAAAGTTCAACTCTAAAGAGTTATTGGTAATGGCCAATATGTTAGCCAATATACCTGCTAAAGTCTAATTCTAAAGAGTTATCAGTTAATGGTATGGGCCTAAAATTCCATATCTGCCTTTATTTTAGCCAATGTACCTGCCAATGTCCACTTCTAAAAGAGTTATCGGTTATTGGTGTCAGCCCAAAATTACATATCTGCCAATATACCTGCTAAAGTCCAATTCTAAAGAGTTGCTGGTTATTGCTATCGGCCTAAAATCCCATATTGACCTATATATCGGCCAATATACTTGCTAAAGTCCTATTCTAAAGCATTATTGGTTTTTGGTATCAGCCTACAAAAAGCATAAGGATAAATTGAAGCAGTGAAAAAAAAGAAAAGTATCTGACAGTAGAAATGTTTTACAAATAAATTCTTTTTGTCGTCAGATGTTTGATGAAAATGCACATAATAGAACTAATTTCATACGTTTACTATGATTATCAATAAACAAAACTCTAACTGCCTGATTGTCAAGAGTGAATTTTGATGCAAAACATGGTTGTGGCTCGCATAAATAAGCAAATAGGATAAGATAAAGCAGTCAAAAGAGTGACAGCTGTATTTAGCATGTGCATGGCCTCGTGAACATCTCCGTTGAATAAATAAATGCGTTCTTGTGTTGCAGGATTCAGAAGGAGCTTGCAGAAATAACACTTGACCCTCCACCGAACTGCAGGTAAGCGTCTGCTGTTTGTAAATGCGCTGCTCTTTGTTGCCAGAGAGAGAGAGAGAGAGGGAGAGAGAGAGATAATGGGCGAGAGAGGATAATGGTTATTGTGTTGATGAGGCTGTCAGGCCGGCGAGTGAGAAAAGAGCCTCTGCATGTGCCGCTGTGAGGATGAGTGACTGGGGCTCCCCAGGGGCCGCCCAGGAAAAGCCAGACCCTAATAAAGCGCATAACTGAAACTGACATTGTCATTGATTGCCCTCATGGTTGTATCAGGAGAATAATTACCCACTAGCCCCTGCGTTCAGAGACTACATTTCAGAGGCATCCTGAAAAGCGTCACGTGAGGGATGGGGTAATCTGTTTGTATTGCTTGGATGTATATGGATAAAGATCTCACCGCTGTGGTACCAGGGGATTGTGGGGGGGGGGGGGCTTCCAGGGCATTGCATGTGATGTTTAGAGTGGTTTTAGTAGTGGATTTTATATATTTATTTTTATAATGATAATAATAATAGTAATAGTGATAGTAATAATAATGTTGGTGGTGGTGGTGGTAGTTCTGGTGTTGTTGTCTTTGTTAGGGTTGCTCATATTGACCGTTTAACCGAAAGGATGCAAGTTTGTAACGCCACTTGTGGGGCGCTAACACGTTTCTACAGACGTATTTTGCCAAAGAAGCAAAATGAAGGAGAGCAAAAAAAAAAAGTTATTGTTTGTTACAGTTTGAGACAGGTGAGTTTATCGGTTTTGTCGTTTGGGGAAAATTAACCGAAATGGGCATCCCTAGTCCTTGTCATTTAGAAAAAAAATTAAACAGTAGGTTTAACGCAGTCAAACAATTGTATAATGAAACGTGTACATGCAACCAAAGTCTGATCTAAACCACTTTTATTCTTATTGAATAAAATAAAGAGGGAGGGGGGGCATTGCTGTGCTGTTTTGCTGTTAAGAGTGGTACTGTACTTATTTACTTATCAGGTGTGTTTAATTAGGGTTGGAACTAAACTGTGCAAAGCTGCGGGCCTTTTGGAACTGAGTTTGACACCTGTGCGTTAACCGGAATGATGCATTTTTAACTGCTTTATTATCCAATCAGTTCCACGATTAAAAAATATTATTATTTTATTTATTTTTATTATAATTTTTTTTTTTTAGAGTTTTGCTGCATAAATATGCAACACCTATTTGTTAACTTGCGGGGCACTAACACGTGCCTAAAAACGTATTTTTGGTAAAGAAGCAAAATAAAGAGTGCGGAAATAAGGATATTTCTTGTTACAGTTTGAGACAGACGAGTTTATCGGTTTTGTTGTTTGGAAAAAATTAACTGAAATTAGCATCCCTGGTCTTTGTTATTTATTTATGTAATATTTAAAAAAAATGTATTCCCAATTTATTTTCTTATTTACACACACACACACACACACACATATATATATTGTGTACTTTTATTGTATAGGACAGTGGAGATTTTACAGATAGGAAAGTGCGGGGAGCAGAAAAAGGGGAAGAATCGGCAAAGGACCTCGAGCTGGGAATCGAACTCAGGTCACCATGATCACCTCAGTGCTATATGTCGATGCACTAGGCGATTGGCACCAACAACCAATTTATTTTCTAAACAGTAAGATGAACGCTATCAAGCTTTTTGTTGTGATTATTGAACCACAATGCACTAAAAAAGGAAATGCACACATATGTGCTGGCAGCTATTCGTTTTCTAAAATAAATGCATCTAAAATATAATTGTATTTTCCCCTTTTTTCTAATAATAGAAGAAAAACTTTAATGCTATTAACTAAATGGTAGGTAATTCTGTCATAAATTAAGCTGCGGTCACACGAGTTTGAGCATGCAAAATGCTGTTATACAGCGCTGTGTACTATAATTATAAATAAATATAAATAAATGTGTGTGTGTGTGTGTGTGTGTGTGTATATAAATAAATATATATATATATATATATAAATATATATATATATATATATATATATATAAATATATAAATGTGTGTGTATATAAATAAAAAATAAATTAAAAAAAATATATATACATACATATATATATATATATATATACATACATATATATATATATATACATACATATATATATACATACATATATATATATATATATATATACATACATACACACACACACACACACACACACACACACACACACACACCTATACTTGCAACCCCATTATCCAAGCAGTCACAAATTATCATTGGAACAAAAGTAAATGACACTCTTCTCTATACATACACACCTGTTGGTACGTTTTCCAGCGATTTATTTACCACTATTATCATCTGCTGAGTGAAATCATCTACAACCTGATTGCATAGAAATTGAATGCGTATCTTTCCTGTGCGCTGTACAAACGGTGTGAATTTCATTCCAAAGTGCCTTTTTCTACCTCGATTAAGACGTGGATCTTGTTGGGCTACGGATAATATCAGTGCTTTCAGAATAAATCAATGCCCGTAACAGGAGATCCCTGATAAAGCTGTCATATTCAGTGTTATCGCATTCATAGCTCCGAGCGAAGCCACTGAAATCTTCACTTTCAGGAATTATCCTGACACTGAGTGATGTTCTGACGGATTATATCTTACATCTAGCTTTCTTTCCTTTTTTTTTTTCCATCCATTCATACCTGAGAAATGGATTTCTTCTGCTAGACGAATGATGCACCAGATGCCATTGTACTAATAAATCATTTCGACTTTGTAAGCCGTTTGCTGGGTACGAGAATTGAGCGCTGCTGTTTTTTTTTGTTCAACACTTCTGGTATCAGAAAAGAGTGTCTGCAAATTGATATTGAGTGTATGCCGGCTGCACAAGAAAAGCTGTAGGTGTTCTTTCGATATTTGTGAGCAGGTTTTTGTGCCTGTGAGCTGAACCGACGGTAATAGGATTTTATCAACAAAGAGAACAACAGGCGCCGTTTGAGACTGAATGCTGAGGTCTAGAAATAAATACTGTAACACTTTTTTTTCTCGCCGGCAATATATTGTGAGTGTGGAGCCAGCTGCAGGTTTACAGCGAGTGAATGATGCTGTCAGTCTCCAGAACCGCGACGGCTGGATAAAAAACAGACTGTGTGATGTAATTGTGGTCAGACAGCTGGACATGAGTGTGTTGGTGACAGACTTTTCAGAGTTATGCTTCTTTTTAGGGCTGTATTGGTACAAGACCATCCAGTATCCAGAGATGTGTATGTTAGAATGAACATGTATTGGTAACACTTTAAAATAATGATCCAGTAGTTCATTATTTACAAATATAAACAAACAGTTATTGTAGTAAGATGTTTATTATGGTACTTTATTATCTATGTTAACATTAATTAATGTTACTAAAGTAAATAACATTAATTCGTGTTAACAAGCACAAGTTTGGATTTTAATAATGCATTAGTAAATGTTGAACCTCATTAATAAATGCTTGACAAGATTATTCGTTC
Organism: Danio rerio; assembly: GCF_052040795.2. NCBI lineage: Eukaryota > Metazoa > Chordata > Actinopteri > Cypriniformes > Danionidae > Danio > Danio rerio. Next base: position 55,942,201 of record NC_141036.1, read on the forward strand.
ATTCATTTTCCTTCGGCTTAGTCCCTTATTTATCAGGGGTCGCCACAGCGGAATGAACCTCCAACTATTCTAGCATACGTTTTAAACAGCGGATGCTGTTCCAGCTGCAACCCAGTTTTGGGAAACACACATGGCCAATTGAATTTTTTTCAATTCACCTGTAGCGCATGTGTTTGGACTGTGGGGGAACAACACGGGGAGAGCATGCAAACTCCACACAGAAATGCCAACTGACCCAGCCGGCACTCGAACCAGCGACCTTCTTTCTGTGAGGCGACAGTGCTAATCACTGAGCCACCACGCCACCCCTAAAATAGTTTATTTTAACTTTTGCAATCATGTCTCTGAAAAGCTTTTTTTTTTTTTTTTTTTTTTTTTTAAAGGGCCGGAGACATTTTTGGCAGAAAAACAATCCACAGGATGTGACGTTTGCATATTCCCAACAGCCTCTCTTCTTTTTAGGACACAAAACAAATGCTTTTATTAGCCAAGCTATTGCTTAAAAAGACAGTCCTTAGAGTAATGTCAATCCATCATGAAAATAAAGGGATTCATTCAATCTGTAGTCTCCCATAGTCTACAGTCTACAGGATATAGTCAATAGTAGGCCACTGAAATGTATATTCTCAGCCAAAGCAAAAATTCTGGATGCACTATGTTTTTTAATAGTTATTTATTATTTTCATTCAATCATTTTCTTTCGGGTTAGTCTCTATTTAAGAGGTCGCCACAGCGGAATGAACCGCCAACTGTTCCAGCACATAAGCAGTGGATGTTTACACTCTCACATACACTACAGCCAATTTTTGTTCACTCAATTCACCTATAGCATGTGTTTGGACTGTGGGGGAAACCGGAGCACCCAGAGGAAGCCAACGGCAACATGGGGAGAACATGCAAACTCCACACAAAAACGCCAACTGGCCCAGCCTGGGACTCGAACCAGAACCTTCTTGCTGAGCTAACCACTGAGCCACCATGCTGCCTATTTGTTATTTTATTAAATCATATAATATCATTTTGGCATTTTATGGCAAAGCAATAAATTTTGCACAATAAGTATTACTGTCATGAATTTCTGTATAAACCGAAAAGTGTAGATGTCTCCATACCTCCCACACGTGCATCTGCATCCAGCTGTGTTTCCTGCATCGGCAGCAGAGGGAAAAATGTCACCTCTGCTTCTCTGTTGATTAGCATTGCGCTCCATAGGGAAAACACACACCAGTCATTTTTCACCTCCTGACCGTCAGCTGCAGCAGCGGGTATGAATATTCATGAGGGGGGTGGGGGGAGGAGCACACATGTTCTTGATCATCAGTGTCGAAGGCCTCCATCTTAGACCCGAGACTCTGATCAGAGCTGCTATACAGAACTGAAATCACACAGAAAAGGGAAACGTTTATGTCCTTTGCGCGCGCACACACACACACACACACACACAGACAATGTAGGTTCTCCTAATGGCCAGACGAAAGGCATAATGGCTGTTTCTTCAGCTGCAGGCACTCTTGCTCCTGCTATTAGAGTTCAGACTTAAATTTAGTTCTGTTAAATGTAATTGCTACTCTATAAAAGTCTTAAAAATATAATTCAGTAACAATTCAAATCACCATTCTGTGATTAAAACGACATTTTAAACAGGATTAAAACTATGAATCTATGAATATATATATATATGGGGTTGCCCCACCCCAAAAAAAACTAAATTATTAAAAATAAAAACTCTCAATTGTGAAAAATATATACGTATATATAGCTAAAATAATAGTCTAAGTAAAAAGAAAACCGCATTTATCATTTAAAATCAGGGCTTTACATTAACAAATGCGTGTAGATTTCAGCTTTGGCGGGTTAGACAGACAATCCCACTAGCCACTTTGGCTGGTTGATAATAATTTTTAAATTGTAGTTTTCCTAAAAGCAGGGTTCGACAATATAAGGATGACCCAATATGTGTGCAAGTGTGATCTTAGAACCGAGAAGTATAATAATTGTGTTCACACGAGGAGAAGAAAGCAAGTGAATACCAAATGAGAGAATGATCGTCACTTGCGCTAACAGCTGATTTGATGCGCACGACTTCCTCAAACGCGTGCGTGCTCCCGAATCATGAAGCAACCGTGTCTGAAACAGGTTCTGGAAACGCAACTGTCATCGGTTCTCTTTCAAATAAACTAGACAAAAAGTGATGAACATGCACACGCAGCACCGGTTGCTTTTACTTTTCACACAGATTATTAAATGGCCTAAAGTTAACCGTGAGCATGTGATCTTCCTTTCATTATCACATACGGTATGTTTCACCTGCTTTTATTTGCTTACGGTTTTATTTGCTTTTATTTTTGTTAAAATGGTTTAATTATTATATATTTTTTTACAATATTGCTTTAATGGGAGATGAACTCTCCATTTATGTGCAGTTAACTGGTGATCCGAGAGATCTTTAGCCACGACAGATTACTGTGCATATTTTTGATACATGACAATAGTTATTTTTTAAAAGTCAATTGCTTTACTTTTTTTTAAGAAATGTTTTGTTAAATAAAAAGTATAGTATACAGTTACATTTAGCTTGTTTTGACAAATTAAAAATTTGCGGCTAAGAAATAATTATTGTTTAGTGTGGTTTTAGAGATAAATTTAGTAAATCGTTAATTTTGAGCTCTAAAAAAAGTCATGTGAAATAAAAACTAATTGCAATATAACACCCATTTATAATGACCCATTTGCTCATACTCGACATACAAAAAGTGAAATGAATGAGGACGCATGTGGGGATTGCACAAAATTTAAATCAAGTAATTTTAGCATGTCAATGTCAAATTTATGCATGTAAAATATATTTTCCCAACAACAAAATTGTGGCTAGTGAAAAAGCAGAGTGGCTAGTAACATTGGAAAACTACTAGCCACATTGGCTGGTAATTAAAAAAGTTAATGTAAAGCCCTGTTTAAAATGCATTTACAAACATCTCACCTACTCACACACAGGTCAGGTGTGTGGAGTTAATGTTAAATTTCAGTAAGGAAGAGGATTTTATTCACCTTAAATAAAGCGATTCTCCTCAATGTAGTTAATACAGACTCGTTCATAAATTAGTTGCGGCAAAAATGCTGATTATCGATGTAATTGTCCATGAATCTGCTGTATTAGCGATTAAAATTACTTATCTAGTTAATGTTAGCTTGTTGCTATTGCTAAAGCCGTTTCCCATGCATTGTTTCATTTGTGACGACTTAGCATAATGTTAACTTAACATTAACGACCACAATTAGCATATTGTTTAGCTGTGGATTTGCCAAATGAGCACTGTGCTACACTGAGCACACTAAACCCACTGTATTTTTTGTATAATCAGTTTCTATTTTGTTTTAAGTGACTCAATTGATTTGAAATTAAAATGTTAACCTTTTTTAATTCTGTGTTTTTATTGTTGTGATTATTTTTATGATAGTTTTGCATTCTTTATGTAAAGCACTTTGAATTGCCATTGTGTATAATATGTGCTACAGTATAAATAAAGATGCCTGGCAGTGTCATGTAATTGATAAAATGACAGAGAAAATGGACATAAGATCATTTTTCAGTGCAGCTAAATGCCAAGTACAAAAAAGTTTACTTATTAAGCAATTTGGCTTTAAGAATGACTGCTTATGAAAATACTAATGTCACAATATTAATCACAGGCAAAGGAGAAAGAAATGATTGAGGAACAGGCAGGGCAGGGTCAGTCAGATGTACAGTGTCAGGTAAGGGTGTTGTGCTTTATTGAAGGGATGAAGACAATTCTTTTATGAGGTGAACAATTTTTTTAAATGTTTTGGGAGTTGTGGCTGTTTGGCAGATATTACAGGCTCAATATGATCGGTCATTTTAACGTTTTTAAAGTTAGTTATTATGAGTATGGAAAATGTCTTTTCCTGCATTTATTCTGCTTCAGGAGTCAGTCTGTTGACTGTAAACAACACAACAAACAATGCAATAAATAGTTTTGAAGAAAAATTTGCTTTGTCACTTAACCTGAGAAAAACTTTGAGAATAATCATAATGATGTAGTCTCCATGCTGTAATAATAATTATGATTATACCCTTTTTAACTGCGGTGACATATCTTTAATAGTACAATTCGGCTGTACTATTTGTGTCCCCTTCAAAAAAATGCTTGAAAGAAATTTTATATTTATTGTTCCCCCTACTGTTAAGTCAGATTTACGCCCATATATATATATATATATATATATATATATATATATATATATATATATATATACATATTCACAAGTGATCTTTATATTGATTTGATCATTAGCTATTGTAGATGTAATTGATCTGAAGGACTAAAAAAAAAAAACTATCAAATGTATTCAGATTGCATTTACAATATAGCAAAAAATATTTGAAGGCGATATAAAAAGACTGCAAGATTCATTGGATTCACTATATTTTTTTAAGGTAAGTGTTACGACGGGGGGAGAGACAGAGACAACTGTAGGTAAGATCCAATATGCAGGTTTATTCAGCGTCAGGCAAGCAATGGTCAAAACAGGCTCAAACGGGTATATTCAAGCAGTCCAGAATCGTAGTCGTATAACAAGCAGTAGGTCGTAAGGCAGGCGGCTAAACAGGAGAACACGGATAAACAAGGCTAAGATCTAAACACGGGAAACAAGACAGGGAAAATGCTTTGTAATGCTATCAACAGATTAACAAGACTCAGCAAACTGGATGGGTGAATGAGTGGCTTATAAAGGGTGTGAAATCAGTCTCTGAAAGTCCTCAGGTGATGCGAGTGTAATCAGTCTAGATGAGTGAGCAGGCGTGAGTGTGACCGGAGAGCATGTATGCATATGTAGTCCAGAGGAAGGTGGAAGTGTAGTCCATGGTGTTCGCGTGAGAACCAGCGATCTCTGGAGAGCGATCGCTGGTTATGTGACAGTAAGTGGTTGCAAATAGCTTGTTAGGGCTGAATTTAAACAAACAAATTCCCTTTAGTAATGTCCAACCTAATTTGTTTGTTTAAATTCAGCCCATATAAATTGTTTGCAACCAAATACCTTAAACAAATTTAATAAATCCAATCAATATTATTATTATTTTTATCTGAGCACAAGCTGAAATATGCAGTTGCAGAATGAGGCAGATGTGAGTGCGTTTTATGCCTCAGTCAGACAGCTGCACACTCAATCCTGATTTCATGGCCAGTGTGGAAAGCCTGTTGTTTGATCTGGAGTGGTTTTTGGTCTTGAAGGCAGGAAATGTTTGGCACATCCTGCTGCGTTGCTCACTCTGATCATGTTTTAACACGCAGACAAACAGGAAGGTGGGATTTGGCTCTGCGAGCGTTCAGAGCATGACACTTAAAATATCACATTAGCTACCTGTTTATTTAATCGCTGTGTGTTTGCGGAGCCGTGGTACAGGGGTTTATTTAATCTGCTGCTGTGTTTATTCTGACATCCACTGCCATTGCTTCTTAAAGCTGAAGTGTGTCTACATTTTTGAACTTTTCAAAATAATTTCTTCAGTGATCATTATGCAACTACTGTACACTTACAAAACCTTTGTAAAGTTTCCTTCATTCATTCAATCATTCATTTTCCTTCGGCTTAGTCCCTTTATTCATCAGAGGTCGCCACAGCGGAATGAACCGCCAACTATTCCAGCATATTTTTTACGCAGCGGATGCCCTTTCGGCCGCAATCCAGTACTGGGAAACACCCATACACACTCATTCATACACACTCATACACTACAGCCAATTTAGTTTATTCAATTCATCTATAGCGCAAGTGTTTAAACTGTGAGGGAAAGCGGAGCACCCGGAGGAAACCCACGCCAACACGGGGAGAACATGCAAACTCCACTAGGTTTGCTGTTCATTATTTTATTTATTTGTTACAATATTTATAGTTCTTTAGTTAGCATTTGTATTTATTTATTTTTGATCATTTATAATTTATTCATTTTTATTTATTAGATTATTTATAATTATAATTATTAACAATAATTAGTAATATTATTCATAATTGTAATTATTAAAAATGATGTTATTATTGCCGTTATCATTACTATTTTTATTACTACTATAGTTTATAATTACTAATACTGTATCATTTATATTATCATTGTATTTATCATTGATAAAATATAATTATTATTATTATTATAGTTTAATAATTTAATTATATTACATACATTATATATACTATGTATATACTATGTATATACTATATATGTGTGTGTGTGTGTGTGTGTGCGTGTGTGTGTGTGTTGCGTGTGTGTGTGTGTGTGTGTGTGTGTGTGTGCCTCAGATCTAAATTTTTTCACAATACTTATCAATGATTAAAATGTCTTTTTTTGATTAGTTATAATTATTATTTATATTAACAACATTATTATTAAATAATGCAGCAGCAGTAGTAGTAATTACAGTGTTTATCATGAATAAAATACAAAAATAATAACTATATAGTCATTAATTTTCATTTCAGCTTAGTGTCTTTATTACTATTACTGGGAAACATCCAGACACACTCAATAACTATATATATATATATGCATTTTTGATAGACTTACTGTCCATGTTAGATGTAAAGATTCATCTAAAGTATTCAATAATTTCAATAATTTATTATTAATCAATAGTTTAATATTTTTGTATTTATTTTATTAGTTATAATTATTATTAATCTTAACAACATTATTATTATTATTATTATTATTATTATTAGTACTAACACTAATACAATTTATCATTAATGTTTAATTAATTTTTATATACACACACAGTCTTGAAAAATATCTAGTCAAATATTATTTACTGTCATCATAGCAAAGATAAAATAAATCTGTTATTAGAAATGAGTTATTAAAACTATTATGTTTAGAAATTTGTTGACAAAATCTACTCTCCGTTAAACAGAAATTGGGGAAAACAAAAAACAGAGGAGCTAATAATCTAAAGTTTTTTCTTTTCAATAATAATTAAGAATAGTTTAATATTTTTATTAGTTACAATTATTATTAATATGAACAGCATTGTTATTATTATAATTGTTTCTATTATTTTTATTATTACTAACACTACTACAATTTATCAATAATGTTATTGTTTAAGTATCATTAATATATAATGGTATATTTTGTTATAGGCTTACAGTCCCTCGTAGATGTAAAACATTCATCTAAAGTTTCAGTTTTCAGTAACAGCGGTTTCATTTTTCCTGTATGGAATTCAAAGTATAATAAACTCCCTTTACTTTCATTGTGCAAGTGTCCAATTTTCAGAGGCTAAAATTGCACCATATTCCTACATTTTAAAGGCGTTCGTTTCAAAGAAAATTAGAGGCAATTAGCTCCTCATAAAGCTCCACGGCTGCCTGCATTTTATGCTTCAAAAGTAGTATCACTCACTGTGCAAAGCCTGTTTATTATTATAATTATTCATGATGCATTATTCATAGAGAGCCTACGGCGAGCGTATGAGCCGCATGTTCAGCAGCCTTCAGGGGGATTTGATGTCAATACGTAGCATAACTCTTGGATTCTCAAAGTTTAATATCGACCCTCCTGCCCCCCTCCTGGCCTTTCTAATAGATTTGCGTGGAAATCAGATTACGTGAACAATCCAAGCGCTAAAAAAGAATCCATCACGGTACTTTGGTGAAACAGAAATCCTCAGGATAAACAGTTTGGAAAATTATTTTGTGTCATCCAAAAATAACCATTGTAATAGGATATTCACTGGTGAAGCAAATATTTCCATCCTAAGCGCTTGTTTCAGCTCTAATTGCTTGCGTGTTTGTATTGGAGATGAGCTACCATTAAAAGAAGCCGTATCATCTGAGAAAAGCAGGACAGACCGCAGCCGTAATTGGTATCGGGGTATTTCACGGTCAGAGGAAGAGAAGATTGCTTCATTACATTCCTGTTCTGATAAGCAGCGCGGCACTGCATAATAGAGCATATTAACTGAATGAATACACAATTACCGACAGAGAAGTGCAGCGGGGAAATGCTGAACTAAAGCAGATCGAGTCTCTTTGGATGGAGTCGATGATTATATATGTGGGGGGAAAACAATTTAAAGGAATCGTATGCTCTGAAATCACTTCCCCTTTTTTTCGCCGCTGACATATCCAAGCTGTTCACTTGCATTTAAGGAAAGTGACTGAGTTTTTAAAGCTACAGCATGATAAACAAAACATGTTTGTAGCATTAAATCTGTTAAAGTAGTAACACTATACAAGCTCTTAGAGTTTGTTGATGTATGTTTGGATTTTCTAATATACAATAATTGGATTCTGACTGAGTAAATAAAGATTAATAAATGACAAATATGGCACTTTTGATTTCTAGCACTATTGACTGCATTGTTAGGTCTCACTTTATTTTAATGTACAATTCACACGAAGGATATTAGCTATTAATTAGCTGCTTGTTAATCGTCATTTGGATATTACTTGGGTTTGGGTATAGACCCTTTTCACAAAGTGGCTATGACATGATTAATGGTCATCTCAAATCCTAATATTTTGATAAAAAATTAAATAAATAAACATATGCACATTTATACACTCACTTTATTAGGTACACCTTAATAGTACCAGGTTGGACCCTGATCAGAACTGCCTTCGTGGCATAGATTCAACAAGAAACTTGAAATATTCCTCAGAGATTTTGGTCCATATTGACATGATAGCTTCACACAGTTGCTGCAGATTGCCGGCTGCACATCCATGATTCGAATCTACCTTTCCACCACATCGCAAAGGTGCTCTATTGGATTGATATCTGGTGACTGTGGAGGCCATTTGAGTACAGTGAACTCATTGTCATGTTCAAGAAATCAGTCTGAGATGATTAACGCTTTATGACATGGTGCGTTATCCTGCTGGAAGTAGCCATCAGAAGATGGGTACACTGTGGTCATAAAGGGATGGACATGGTCAGCAACAATACTCAGGTAGGCTGTGGCGTTGTCACAATGCTCAGTTGGTACTAATGGGCCCAAAGTGTGCCAAGAAAAAATCCCCCACACCATCACACTACCACCACCAGCCTGAACTGTTGATACAAGGCAGGATGGGATCCATGCTTTCATGTTGTTGATTTCTGACCCTATTATTCGAATGTTGCAGCAAAAATCAAGACTCATCAGACCAGGCAATGTTTTTCCAATCTTTTACTGTCCAGTTTTGGTGAGCCTCACCTTTCTTTCCCAATCTGATGGTCGGTTTGAACTTCAGCAGATCATCTTGACCATTGATGAATTGAGTTGCTGCCATGTGATTGGCTGATTAGAAAAGGGTGTTAACGAGCAGTTGGACAGGTGTACCTAATAAAAAGTGTGTATATTTATGTGTTATATCATCTTTACATCAAACTACCAAAAAAAAAAAAAAAACTCTTTACCGCTTATGCGTTTTTAATGCAGCATCTATGGCCAGGACAGCACATTTTATGTTATTCTCTACTCTGGCGTGATCAGTTTCACACTATCTTTATCTGTAAAATGCCCAGGTCTGATGTAGAATAAGATTATACTTTTATAAGTACTAATATACCAGTAATATTTTAATAATAGGCATGTGAAATGCCAGTTGTTAATAATGTGAATTGTTACTTAAACTTAACTCTTACACAATATTATGTTGTTTTCAGTCCTTAAATGATATGCAAATACCAGCTGAAACCTTTACATTCAAGTTTGATGCAATTCAAATGATTACAATAAATTGTTTACAATTTTTCAAGATACTTATATTGAATATTGTCTTTAAAAAATAATAATTTTTAAAAAGTCTCTTAAAATGTCATTGATGTAAAAATCCTGTAAAAATGACTGCTATCTGCTAAAAACAACCGTATGTTTGCCATTTCCAAAATACTATTAATGGATGCTGGGCGATGCAGTGGCGCAGTAGGTAGTGCTGTCGCCTCACAGCAAGAAGGTCGCTGGTTCGAGCCTCGGCTAGGTCAGTTGGCGTTTCTGTGTGGAGTTTGCATATCCCCTGGGTGCTCCGGTTTCCCTCACAGTCTGAAGACATGTAGTACAGGTGAATTGAGTAGACTAAATTGTCCGTAGTGTGAGTGAGTGTGAATGAGTGTGTATGGTTGTTTCCCAGAGATGGGTTGTGGCTAGAAGGGCATCCGTTGCGTGAAACAAATGCTGGATAGGTTGGCAGTTAATTCCGCTGTGGCAACCCCAGATTAATAAAGGGACTAATCCGAAAAGAAATTGAATGACTGAATGAATATTAATGGATGCGGACTTAAAAAATTGAATAAGCAAAAACAGTTATCATGCAAACATTAGTGCGGTGTGTGCCTCATGTTTCAATTGACATTAAAGGGCACCTATTTTACCCCTTTTACAAGATTTTAAATAAGTCTTTTGTGTCTCCAGAATTTCTCTGTGAAGTTTCAGCTCAAAACACCCATCAGATTATTTATTAGACCTTTGAACACTATAGCTGTGTTTGTGGCCTGTGCCTTTATTGCTAATTCTCCCCGTCCGCCGTTCCCATGTGCCTTTCAGAGTGTGCCTTAATCTCAGCCTCGGCTGCGTCAGATAAACAGCACAGTGACAGACAAGTAGGAAGCAGATCTCACGTAATGTTTGTGAGATATACTACAGTAAGAACTTTTCCAATGCCTATTATTTGGTCTATTTGTTGTGGACTTGCAATGATGAGTCACACACATTGTTGTTACAAAGTTCACACACGCTCACAGCGCAGGCGTTTAGCTTTGCGCTGTTTTTGCACACAAATATGACAGGATACAGGTTAATGTCCACTGCTGTATGTATATTTGTTATGTTAATGTACAAATTAAACCTGATTTAATGCCCACAAACCAGGATTAAAGCAGCTTCTTTTATAATAGTACTGACATGCGGCTGTGGTAATAAAGATGGTAAAAATCACTCTAAATACAAACATGCACTGTTTTAACACGTTGTAAACTTGTAAAACTCATGCTTGATCTAGCTAGATCTTTTAATCCCAGTTGCTTTGCGCACGTCCTGTCTTGTTGATATGATTATACGCATTACTATAGAGACATCAGCTTTGTGGGCAGGGAAACTGCACTCCTACGTCACGTTGTGGTCGGCCTCAAAATGGGAGGGATTTGGATTCTATTTTATTGTCAGGAAATATAAAAAAAAAAAGACTTAATGTCTTTATATAACTCCAATATGACTGTGGACACACTATATCTACACACAGTTCTGCCCAAACAGCTTACAAAAGATGATTTTCATCATAGGTGCCCTTTAAATGTCACTGGTCAAATCATTTATTGCAAATGTTGCTTGATAATGATGAAAAAGATTTTAGCAGATTTATAGCAAATAAAGCAGGGCTATTTAATTGGCGGCCCACGGGCCAAATCTGGCCCCCGAGGCACTTTGTTCCGGCCCTCCAAACAGTGTGACCAAGACATCAAAAATAAATTTAGTTCAGTCGACAAACGTCACTTCATATAGTTATGAAGTGACGTGTGTAAGGCAGCACAGAGCGTGAGTCATCATAAGCGAGTGGTGCGGCCAGCCGGAAACATGTTTGTAGAAAAGGCTATTTGTACAATGTACTGATATCGTTAATATGGATGCAACGATTAGCCAATTTCACTATTATCTGCGCTTTAATTCGTAACAATATCAATCTTATTGTCTTCTCTAAGCCGCATTTCTGTTGCACGGAATGAAACGAAACCGCTGCAATATGCTGCAAGTTGCCTGTGCGCTAGTTTTAAGTTTGAAGCACACCGAGGCTAATACGCACGCACACAGGATTAACTATAGCAGCGGCCGTTCCCGCATCACGTCTTTTCCGCTCGCAAGTTTGTTATTTCTAATGTAAGAATATATGACAATATGCGGGCGCCAGCAGAGCGACTTGCTTGCGTCTTTCAGGGCACACACAGTAGAAAACCTCTCACAGTGAGAGTTGTGCATGACTTTTAGTGCAATGTAAACAAAAGATATGTTAGAGGAATTGTTATTAAAATGATTATGTATGCATGAAAGCAGATGACAACAACAATCTAAATAGCTACTTACCTAATATAAAGATTAAATTTACATTAGACGTGAAAACAGTGAAAGCATGATTATTCTTCAGACTACATAATCGTACAACCAAAATCTATAATTTTTGCATCCCTAATTGTTATGCAGTTCATAACACAACATATGAATGTGTCTGAATGTAGAATAAGCCTACTTCAGCAATGCACTGCCTTTGTTGTGCTCTGAAATACAACATTTGAATGTTTGTAAAAACAAAACAAAAAAGTCTATTGTACAATGCACTGAAATTATGTAGTTTCAAAATACAATATATTAACATTTTATTGTAGAAAAAGCCAACGTGGCTGTCTTAGGAAGCAAAAATATACAACATATGCGCTCATATAGGTAGTTAGTCTTATATGCAGGTTATATCTCACCGGCCCTTCGTTTGGGATGCTTTTCATAAACCGGCCCCCATGACAAACTAATTGAATAGCCCTGAAATAAAATATGATTTAAAAAACAATAATACGCTTCAAAATTGCATTAACATTTGAGAGCTATAAACCAAATTTACTGCAGCACCACATTATCCTCAGATATCCTTTAATTAAGTCATAGACCGTCAAATAATTATATAATAACAGTTTTTGATATGATTTTAAAACTGCTTCTTGATCTTGTTGCTCTGAATGAGCTCTCATTACTCCATCTTTGAGACAAAAGTCTCTTGGTTTTAAAAACTTAAGAAAAACAATCAGACATAGTTCTTGAAACATGTCAAAAAATAAAAATAAAATCAAGACCATTAACCAAATTATATATATGTTTTTTTTTAATCTGGAACATTATTTCACTCAAATTTTGACATTTAATTCACTCACAAAGTAATTAAAAAAAATGTATACATATTTGTTTGTTTGTTTGCTTTATTTATAGAGCACATTTAAAAACAACAGATGTTGACCAAAGTGCTTTACAAAACGACCAGCATACAAAATCTATACCTATATATAAAAATTGTGCAAAATATATAAAACAGATTATAATTAATTAATTACAATCAAAGGCGAGAGACAGAAGGTGATTTTTTTTAAATGAGACTTAAAAGCACTAAGTGAAGAACATGACCGGATATGTAAAGGCAGACCATTCCACAGTCGGGGGGGGCTGCAGCAGAAAAAGCCCTGTACCTTCTTGATTTCAACCGCGTTTTGGGGACAACTAGCTGAGATGTGTTTTCAGACCTGATTGGCCTCAATGAAGTGTGCCAGTGAAGAAGCTCAGAGATGTAAATCGGTGCCAGACCATTCAAACTTTTAAAAACTAGTAGCAATAACTTATATTGAATTCTAAATTGGATGCTATTTGTACTGAATAAATGTCTTCATTTGGTTCCAAAATACCTGAAATATAGTGTGGACTATTATTATGACTTTCATTGACTTCCTTTGCATGGGTGATGTATAGGATATTCCTCGAAACCTTTGACGTGAGTAAATGACATCATCTTCTAGGTGTCTTTAAATGACGTTTGTCATCTGCTAAATTCGTCATTGATTAAACATGTCAGGGCTGTTACATTCAAATCTGCTCTTTTTATAGTTGATTATGTCTCCGCCTGCAGCTTCTATTTAATTCCGCTCTGACCTTCTGGCTGAATGTGTGTTAGCTAATTAGTTTTGCACATTGACAGATCGCGCAACCTTGCCTGCAGCCCACACATTAATAATCACACATTGTTTCACATTGCAATGCGTTTTCCTCCTGCAGTAATTGGATGCTCTGTAAATGAGAGGTACAAAAGCAAATAGAAGACGGCTTATGTTGATCGTTGTAGCGAACAGCTTCTTTTATCAAGGCAGGTAGGCGGACATTTTTTCTTTTGTTTTCCTCAGCGCTGCTTGTTGATTCGATTTAATTGTACTTTGGTACAAATCAGGCAATTATATCAAATCAAATATTAATTTGTTTGATGTTCAGAACTTTTTGACCTAACCTAATATCTTGTTATTGCAGCTTTATGCACATTTATTATGTTTATATACTATATTTATTATGTTGAGGGGCTGGAAACTGAAGCTGAAACACCTAGTTTTAGACCACAATAGTTCATTAGTATGGTGTAGTGCAGGGGTCACCAATCCTGGTCCTGGAGGGCCGGTGTCCCTGCAGGGTTTAGCTCCATCTTGCCTCAACACACCTGCCTGGATGTTTCAAGTATAACTAGTAAGACCTTGATTAGCTTGTTCAGGTGTGTTTGATTAGGGTTGGAGTTAAAATCTGCAGGACACCGGCCCTCCAGGAACAAGTTTGGTCACCCCTGGTGTAGGGCCTTCTTTTGCAGGTAATACAGCATCAATTCATCTTGGGAATGACAGATACAAGTCCTGCACAGTTTCCAGAGGGGTTTTGAGCCATTGTTCTTCCAGATAATGTAATGGCCCGTTTCCACTGAGTGGTACCGTACCGTACCACTTTTTCGGCAGGCTTTCGAAAGGCTACCAAACACGAGAAATGGTATCAAAAGGCAGAGCTAGATGTGCAGCTGAACGCTGTTGGTTTACAGAGATACGTCACTCGCTTAAGCAACAAGCCAGAATGAAAACAAAGGATCCGCCATGTTTAAAATACACAGCCGACGAGCCAAGAGATTACAGCATAATAATATATGCATATAATAAAGTAGTATTTAGTCAAGTAATTATATTACTTTTTGGATTAAATACAATTCAAATGAAGTTTCACAAACTAATTTCGAGAGGAGCACGTGATATGATTGACTGCAGCTGGCCACTCATCTACACTCATTAGCTAGCCAATCAGATTGATCCAAACCCACTATAACCTAGCTAAGATCTACTCCCTTATCTTCGTTTTCCCGAAGAAACCCCCCATCCACCCCTTCTCCTCCTTTCCTCTTTAGCCAAGGGGAGCTCTCAAGAACACCTGACCTCGTACTCCCCTCACATGCTCTATGGACCTGGCGGGAGCCCTGGGCTCCACTATCTCCGAGCTCAGGGTTCTCTCCCGGGACAGCATGCCAAACCTGCTAACTTGCTAACAAGTTGGCAAACAATATCTAAGTGTGAACTCTTGAAACATTTTTAATAATTTAATTAATTACATTTTAAAGTAACTAACCCAGCACTGGTAATCAGTGATAATTTTTGGGTGAACGATCATGTTAATGTTTGAGTGAAATTCACTTTAAGATCATTTTCCATGTTTCATTTTATATTTGCCAACAAAACCAGCTAAAACACATGATCCAGCCTTTTGTTGAACGCACAAACACACACACACACACACAGCAGCAGCTTGACTTGAGTGTGTTTTCATGTTCTTCAAATGGATCAGTGATCTCGTGTGAGTAACACTGAGCTGAGCATCAAACTTTGAAGAGCTTCTATTCAACTGTGCACATTTTGTCGGGAGATTGTTTTTCTATTGTGCGGCTTCAGGAATAAGCAGCTTGCGGTTATGAGTATTTGCAGAGATGAGCATTTGTTTGGGGGAAAAAAAAGAGCAACGATGGGCTGTTGGCTAGCGCTGATGTGAGATCTCAACAGAATCATGCTGGCAGTGGAGGCGCTTGGCGAAGTTACTGAGAGGGATGATGCTTATGCATGTTTGTCAGGTGTGATTTTTAAGAATCTTGCGCAAACTTTCTCTTTTTTATTTTATCATTTAAACTCATTTTTTTTTATTCAATTCATATTTCTAATCTGTATATATAGTAATAATTAATTTATATATAATAAATGAAAAATAATAACAAAGTAGGGTTGCTGTAAACAATGTACTGTAAAATGTACAGTAACTCACTGGCAGTTTTGGTTGCCAATAAGACTAAATTTACAAGCACGCTGTAAATTAACCATTACAATTTACTGTCAAATTTACAGTAACTTACTGGCAAATGTGGCTGCAGGTAAGACTATTAATTTATAAATTATTAAATTGAAGTACCTTACTGGCAACAAAAATTACCAGTAAGATACTGTCAATTTTACAGTAATTTTTACAGTGTAACACTTTTTATTCCATTAAAACAACACTCTTCCAGCTGTCCTTACTTCATATTTTCATCCAATAACTGTCATGAGGCATGAACAATATGTTGCTGAATGAGAGTGAACTGCTGAACTGCAGTTAAAGTCTAAAGATTAAATATGAAACAGCCAAAATTGCATGAAGCTCTGGAGGAAACGCTGGATAGCCTGCTGATGCCACATTAATTATTGTATACTGAAACTTTCCTTCTAAAAGCGCTTCCTTGGTCATCCCAATTTCTTTGCAAGTTAAACACACGCAGGGCCGAAGCACGCTGAACTGGCGCTCTAGGCATACAGCAATCACGCCGCCCTCAACCCGTAAGTAAAAAAGAAAGTGATCAGTTCACGAATGAAAGTGAGGACCGATAGGGAGAGGGTGGATGTTGCGGATGAAAGTGAAGACCGGGGGGGGGGGTGTTCACGGACACCACCCTCACTATTCTGTTACCCAAGGCAGCCGCCTAGGTTGCCTCTATGGACGCGCTGGCCCTAAACACACGTCGGCCACAACAGGAAATAAAATAAAAACTGCAACTGTGTTAATGGCATTTTTTTAATGCGTAAAATATTTAAAATTAATCACGTTAACACGATAATTTTGACAGCCCTACTATAATTATATATATATATATATATATATATATATATATATATATATACACATACATACATACATACATACACATATATTTACATATATACATACATACACACATATATATATATATATATATATAGAGAGAGATAGATAGATAGATAGACAGACAGACAGACAGACAGACAGACAGACAGACAGACAGACAGACAGATAGATAGATAGATAGATAGATAGAAAGAAATGGAGCAGTTTTCAGGAAAAAAACAAAGCATTGCGCCTTTTCATAACCGTGACTGGCATGTTGTCATGCCTTTATAATGTTAATTATTTTATCAAAGGTAACTGTGCTCTCCACTAGACAACTGTCTCATTAAAGAGTCTCCATGAATGAGACATCATCTGTTCTTTATTTATTTCTGTTTCAGTGAGTCAACTGTTACCACACACAACGCGTTTGTGGATTTACAAATACTGTAGTCATTTTTCATTGTCACCTGTTGCTCTGAACACATTGCTATTTCTGCAGCAGGGTTTGCATCATATTTGTGTGTTATTAGAGTGTCTGGAAATGAATGCAAGTGTGTATGCTATTTGTTTTGTTTTCCAGGTCCTCGGTTCAGTGTGTGTGTGTGTGTGTGTGTGTTCTTTTCTCCCACCCCCCAAGTATAATGTCTTTCAATAGGAATGGCTGAAAGCTCAATAACAAGCTCGGTTAACTGTGCTGTTTAAACCCGTTCACCATGACCAGTGGTGGTTGTTAAAGGGGTTGGTTGTTGCCAGGCAACTGTCAGCCCTGGCATCTACCCAGAGGTCTTTGCCCATCAGATCCACACAAACACACACACAGGTTTTGCCCACTGGCACCTGCCGTCAGTTAAGACTCACAATAGTTGGCAGCTATTGGGCATTTACAGGAAATGACCCGTTCACTAGAATAACCACAACACAGCAGTTCAGGCGTGCTTGAGCGTGTGTGTAATTCAGGCTTATTGAACTGTTGTTGTTATTATTCACAACTTAGTGATTTGAGCAAACCCTTACAGTAGAAGTGTTAGACTTCAGTGCGCTCTTCAGCTTATAAAGTCAGATCTTGATCAGAAAGCAGCCGTCTTGAACATCCGAGACGGACAGATTTATGACTGTAACAGCATCCGACACATACACACATTATCCAGCAGAAGCACACACACCTGTTGAGCAGCAACCAGATCCACTTCACATTGTAATTAGAGTATGCGTGTTGTATTTAATCTTTTAATTAGACAAAAGATAAATACATTTAAAAAGATAAAGAGTTGAAGACAACATAATTCGTCCTCCTGTGCAACGATTTTCAAATACTTTTCAAAGTGCTGTTTAATAGAGAGGTTTTTAAAACGTCATATTTTTATTGAATAATGTCTAATAACCAAGTTATTTTGTCTTTGCAATAGTGACGAAACATAAGGTAACACTTTGGTGTTTTGGTTAACATTAGTTAATGTATTTAATACCATGAACAAATTATAAGTAATACATTATTAATAATACATATATTATACTATTTATTCATGTTTGTGAATGTTGTATTATTTAAGTTAAATAACACTAGTTCATGTTAACTCTCATTAATTTTTCCTTTGGCTTAATCCCTATATTTATCAGGGCTCGCCACAGCGGAATAACCTGGCAACTATTTCAAGCATATCTTTTACACAGTGGATGCCCTTATAGCTGCAGTCCAGTACTGGGAAACACCCATTAGGGCTGTGTAATTAACTGAAATAACTAAAAAACGAGTGCATTTAGGTTTCCTTCCTTTTGTCAGTAATACTTAGATTAAAACTGAAATCACTTGTCACCACTGGCCAAAAGAAAGTGTTGAACAAAATTCCTAAACCATTCAGATGTGCAACTAAATTACACAAGTTCCAGAAAGCTTTTTAATATCATTTTAGGAATAATGACCTCACCAAAAAAAATCATCTGCAGAACAATTGTTTTCCAGTTTTAAGTGTCTCCTCCCTTTAGTGTAAGCCAAGTCAGTGTTGAAAAGAGGACAGTTATGTATATAATTAGTGGTGTTGGCCAAAGCAAGTGTAACTGTTATTAGTATTACTCATACACGTATTACTCATATTTGCAGTTGGCGATTCGTTCAGCTCAATTAAATTAGGCATTACGTGTCATTGTGTGTGTCATCCTGCGGCTTTTGTGTTTCAGAAGGATTCTTCAAACCTCAAATCATGCGTCATGTTAAGGAAACACTTTTTGAACTACTCAAATTTTCTGGATTTACAATTTGTAGTTGAGTTTGAGTCAAATTTATAGTTTGTTAAATTCTGTAAGCTATTTCTACTATACTTTAAAATAAATATTTTGTCATTCGAGTTTTGTTTTTGCTATAAAATATGGCACAATTTCACAAGTTTTGGTTTATATACATGTTTCGACACCACAATACCAATATTTTAACTTCAATTGGTGTAAAAATAATGTTTTTGATTAAATTAATTTACAATCAGATTAATCCACTTGTTATTCTGAAAGATTTTTTATTCATTAATTTTTCATCAGCGGGGCATGACGGTGGCACGGTGGGTAGCACCTTTGCTTCACAGCAAAAAGGTCGCTGGTTCAAGCCCCAGCTGGGTCAGTTGGCATTTCTGTGTGGAGTTTGCATGTTCTCCTCGTGTTCGCGTGGGTTTCCTCCGGGTGCTCCAGTTTCCCCCTCAAGTCCAAAAACATGTGGTAAAGGTGAATTGGGTAGGCTAAATTGTCCGTAGTGTATTTGTGTGTATGCGTGTGTGAATGTTTCCTAGTGATGGGTTGCGGCTGGAAGGGCATCCACTGCATAAAGCATATGCTGGATTAGTTGGCGGTTCATTCTGCTGTGGCGACCTCTAAAATAGAGGCCAAGCCAAAGGAAAATGAATGAATGAAAGACAATACAGTACTGTCGAATACAGTATAGTTTCTGTAACCTAAAAACCACTTTGTTCATAAAGGTAAAACAGTCAACAACTATTATATTGCCCATTATCATCTGGGTGTGCATATATAATTGTATTGCTTACTTTATTCCCTACTTATTTCTGCTCTCACATGTTGAAATGCATGTATGAGCCTGAGCTCCTGTAAACTGAAAAAAAAAAAAACCTTGTGCGCACTGGGCGAATAAAAATCAATATGGTTAAATAATAATTGTGAGAAAAATGCCCCCAGGATGGATCACCCTCCAAAACTCAAGTGCTGTTTAACCAAGTTCAGAACTAAGATCTTTTTATTAGTATTATTATTAATATTATTACGATCTGGATCTGCTCCCAGTCTGTTTGTTTGGCACGGACACAGCAGTGGTAAATCTTCAATATGAATCTGACAGATGTGGCGGCGCTTTGACAAACGAGAGTAAAGACGTGCTGTAAAGTCTGTATTTCTTTCCTCAGCCGCTTTGGCTCAGCTGTCATCATCATTTCAGCAGACTTCAGACTCAATTTACACTTGTTTCATCCATTAATAATGTCCCAGACAAAGGAAGAGGTGAGCGTTTGAAGAAAACAAGCCATTCTTAGATTTCTTTGTCTTTTTTAGACTTCATCTTGATTTATATTAAAGCTGCGCTCTTGATATTGTATTTAAAGAGGTCGTTCATGTTTTAGTTCTAAAATATTATCTGACTTCATTTTTTCTGTTGGTCCTTGTAAAGCGGCTTTGACATGATCTACATTGTAAAAAGTGCTATATAAATAAAAGGCGACTTGAATTAAAGAAATATTTCAACCAAAAATGAAAAAAATGACCCTATAATTTACACACCCTCAACCCATCCTCTGTGTATAAGGCTATGTCCACATGTATTTTTTATTAACCTCTGTCCACATGAAAATGCAAATATGCACTGAGATACATGGTAATGGCACTCCGAAGCCAACAGGTGGCGATAAAAGCCTTTTATGCTGCATTGACACCACACACTGATTACATTTTTTGCGAGTACATTGCATACAAGTCACTGCAAACATTAGAACAGTAGTTAATTACTGTCCTGTGGTTCAAACGACAGGGAACATGTGACTTGTTTGCCGCAAATGCATGGCCTCAATCGTGTCTTTTGCATTTGTATCCAATAAGAAAACAGATGTCGTGAGGCAAAAATTCAGGTTTTAGTGTCGACATGACCACACTGTACCTGGAGTTTCCGAAAATTTTCACCCTGGCTGGAGTTCTGAGAAACTTTCGATTTCAGTCACCCGATAATGCGTTTGCGTGTGGACAAATGACCAAACTGCATAGAAAAAACAACGCTTTTGAAAACACCTGTGTTATTGCGGTCTCACTCGAGTTTGAGCATGCGAAATTCTGTCATACGGTGCTGCGAAAAGGGGTGGGATTAAACAAGATAATTAAATATTAAACAAGCAAGCACAATCACATGATACGATTTCACAGGTGAGAGTTCACCAAGCTTGAACTTTGCAATCCCGCAACGTACGAAACTTAAGGCTCGTTCACAACGGGGCGCTTTTCGTTTGTGTTTATCGTCAATGTTTTTCTAGATGTTTTTCCGGATTTAAACCCAAGCGATTTTCACTGGCGTCGAGCAGAAGAGTATGCAAAATCACTCCTTGACGTTAGGTGGCGCTACACAACTTTAAGCTTCTGACACCCTCTTGTAACACAGGAGAAAAAGACAAAGTTGACACGTGTGAGACGTTTTTTTTTTAATGACGCTTTTACGCCTGGCGATTTGTGTGCAGGATCACATTGACGCCCTTTATTTAGTCATGAAGCGTTAAACGTCAATGGAAAACGCAAGCAAAAAAGTCTCGGTATGCACAGGCCTTTACGCACAATGTACGCATAAGCCTGTGTTTCCGGACTGTCATATTCACAAGTTATTTACTCGTTAAGTCAATGCAAAGATGTGGTTAGACATCCTGCAGTGATATTCAAGCAAATAAGATGGCGCGGATGATGCACTTCAAGTGTATGACATGGCATCCTTGGTAGCAAAGAATTCTGGCCCACATTTGGCAAAAAGCTGGCACAGCAGGCATTCATCCGGCACTGGCATACAGCATGTGGGCCAAACATGGCCCGGGTTTGGCAGAGGTGGCACCGTTTTTAAGGCGGCACACAGGATTTGGGCCAGATGAAAAACGTAGTATTTGGCCCAGATTTAAAAATTTGATAAGTGGGCCATGTGAGTTTGGCCAGTCTTGACCCACATTTAAAATACACTAAAATCATTTTTGAGTAAAGAAAAAAAATTCTACCAATCAGGTCACTTTGAGAAAAAGCGTGCCCATAGTGTGCCTAAAGCGCATCACTCCATGAGTTTATCAATTTCATTGCAATCGTGACACACCAACCTATCTGGCCCAGTTCAGGCCCAGTAATGAGTTATTAACTTGGCTGAGACTTGGCCCAGATATGGTCTGTGTTTGGCTCTTGTCTGGAAGCCAGATTTGGTCCAGTCATGTACCGTAATTCACTGCGGCATGTGGGCCAAGCAAAACCTGATTGTGTGGGCCAGAGCTGGGCCAGAGAAATTTTGCTATGTGGGATGAATTAAACATTTCGTGTATTTGATGCGTTTATCGTATGATTCGTGAGAATCACTCAAAAAAAGTCTGAACTTTGGCAGACATTTGTAAAATGTGAACCAATCAGGAGCTTGCTTAGTAAGGGCGTGATTGTGACAGCCTAAAGTTGGTGACGCCTGTAATTAGTGTTCCCAGGAGGAAAGAGAAACATCATTTTTCAGCCATCCTAAAGCACATAAAGCACAGCTACTCTCTCAATAAAATCCATGTCAGCCATTTAGCAATGAAACTGGAGTCACCATGCAGACAGACACCCCTCCGATGCTTCGAATCTACGTCTAATTGTGAAGTGAATTTAACCTGCGTATGAAGTTACTTTGAGTAAACTCAAAATGTTCAAGCGTCCTATCACATGCAAATATCACAATCTATTCGCACATGTTGTGTCATGTGTGAACAACCCATCAGACTATTCTGTCCAACTGTCGAAGTCTAAGGTTCTGCTATGCCGTGTAATGGTTGTAGGTTCTGGCCTTTTTGTTTTAAGCTTCTAAAACCACATTAATCATGTCCGTTTTTGTAACAAATTTATTTATAATTTTTAAATGATAAACATAGAATCACTGACTTCCAGCCGTTGTTGAATGTTTGTCAATGTCTTTCCTTAATGTCTGACTCAACTTATGATGCATTAAAGAATTTTAAAATGAAAGTGATAGGCATGTGCACTTAAAATGGTGCATTTTTATTTTAGTTTGTCTCCGCCTTGTGGCTTTAAAGAAAGTGCAGAAACAATTATGATTTTATAACAGTAATTAGATGGTTATTTTATTATCTGTGACAGGGTTTTGCTGTCACACTAGAGCAGTGGTCATCAAACTTTCCTGGAGGGCCGGTGTCCTGCAGATGTTTGCTCCAACCCTGATCAAACACACCTGAACAAGCCAATCTAGGTCTTGCTAGGTATACTTGAAACATCCAGGCAGGTGTGTTGAGGCAAGTTGGAGCTAAACCCTGCAGGGACACCGGCCCTCCAGGACCGAGATTGGTGACCCCTGCACTAGAGGTTGTGCGTGCAAAATGCTGTTGTGTTGCGCTGCAAAAAGGGGTGGGATTAAACAAGATGATTAGACTTTTTTTTTTTAAAAGTGAGCGATTAGTCCATGTTTTAAATTTCTGTCCAGAAAGGTCATGTTTTGATTTTCAATTGGTCTTACGCAATCATGTGATGCAATTTCGAAGGGCAGAGTTCACCAAGCTTGCACTTTCCAATGCAGCAAACTGTGAAACTTGACACACGTACTTGCGTTTCAAGTCTGACGCATTCGCATGCATATGAATGGAAGTCTATGGGGGAAAAGTGCAGTGTGACCGCAGCTTTACTCATTCCTTCAGCTTAGTCCTTTATTTATCAAGGGGTCGCCACAGCGGAATGAACCGCCAACTATTCCACCATATGTTTTATACAGCGGATGTCCTTCCAGCTGCAACTCAGTACTAGGTAACAGGGTTACTCTCACAGAGTTATATTATATACTTTAATACAAATAACTGTAACTGGTTATACAAATTAGGCACATGAATCATATTGATTGATATTCCACTCAATCAAATTGAACCTAAAGTATCAAGATTAAAAAATGATCACTATATATCATGCTGAGGCATCCAATTTCCACCTCTAGTAAGTAAGTTAGTATTTTTATTGACTGAAGTGTACTTAGAATGTGTCATATTGTGAGGCCTTAATGAACAGAGACAGCTTCAGTAAATCTGTTTTTTCTGTTCAGCTTGTCTCTTCCTCCTTGGTGTTTCAGTCATGAATTAATGATGATTTATCTTCCTGCAGTAACCGCTCGGTCCCGGTTTAACTTCTCAAATCTCTTCTCTTTGTTCCTCTAACAGCGCTGGTCCCAAAGGAGACAACATCTATGAATGGAGGTCAACTATTTTAGGACCGCCGGGCTCTGTGTATGAAGGAGGGGTGTTTTTCCTTGACATTGCATTTACACCGGACTACCCGTTTAAACCACCCAAGGTAAGAACAAAGACATGTGTGGACCACTTTGACATTAGAATTAGTGATTGATTGATTGATTGATTGATTGATTGATTGATTGATTGATTGATTGATTGATTGATTGATTGATTGATTGATTCCGTTTTCATATACGTTCAGAGAATAAACGTGTCTGAAAACATAGGAGCTATTTAGTTTGATGATGATGACATCTCGCCTGTAGTTGTGTCTAGAGGGGAAAGGGAAACGCCATTTCTCAGCCTTCCTAAAGCACAGCTACTCAATAAAATCCATGTTAGCCATTTAGCAATGAAACTAGAGTCGCCAGAAAAACAGAAATACTACAGAAAAAAAAATACTATATTCTTAATGTCATAAAAGTGATCTACACTGTAATAATTCATTCATTCATTTTCTTGTCGGCTTAGTCCCTTTATTAATCTGGGGTCGCCACAGTGGAATAAACCGCCAACTTATCCAGCACATTTTTATGCAGCAGATGCCCTTCCAGCCGTAACCCATCTCTGGGAAACATCCACACACACATTCAAACACACACTCATACACTTGGGACAATTTAGCTTACCCAATTCACCTGTACCACATGTCTTTGGACTATGGGGGAAACCAGAGCACCCGGAGGAAACCCACACAATCGCATTGAGAACATGCAAACTCCACACAGAAATGCCAACTGAGCCGAGCCGAGGTTCGAAACAGCGACCCAGCAACCTTCTTGCTGTGAGGCGACAACACTACCAACTGCGCCACTGCGTCACCTACACTGTAATAATATCTGTTAATTAACAGTTTCCGTATTTTGTGATTGACGAGTATTTTACGTTTATTTACGGTTGTGAATTGCATTATGGGATGGTGATCTCTGCTCTGTCGACTTTTGATGTTGAAAATTCAAATCTACAGTTTAACAGTGACTATTAGTGACATTTTAGTCGTTTGAAATAATATAATGTATAAGTAGTTATATATAAAATATATATTAAAAAAAACAGAAAATGTGGCAGTTTATTATAAGGTTTACATTGTTTAGGTTACAGACTTAAACAAAATATGACTTTAAACTATTAAAAATGTTAATGAAACTTTTTTTCAAACTCCTCAAGGTTAAAAGTTGTTGGACGAAAGATCGACATCTCATAATGCAATTCAACAGCAGAAATAAATGAGGGAAAATAAAAACATGAATCACAAAATATAGAAAACAGATTATTAACGGATTTTTTTTTTTACAGTGTAGATCATCACATTGAAGAACTTTTAATTTATTTTTTAAAAAATGACAAAAGAGTGAGATGTTTATAAGCTGAAAAGTCCCCATGGAGATGTTACATATACTACATGTACCTTTTAGTTCTAATGTAAAATGCATTCTTTTATTTATTATCTTTTTTAACATAGCAGAACTGTAATACTCTGAATCTGCCAGTGGTATGAACTTAAACATACATTTAATACTTAATAATAACCCTTAATATTTGAAAAAGAATAAAAATTTAACAGGAGATGAAACTCTAAGATGACTCTGAATGGCTCTTGAATGGATGCATAGTAACTTAGTTTATTTAATAACTCATTTTCAAATCTCAAAGTTGACAAAACTGTCAGATTGAAGACTTTAATTCCAATGTAGTCAAATCGTTTTTATACATCCCATCATACATGCATTAAAAAGCCCGTATCAGTCAACAACTAATGGATCTGCAAGTTGCGTTTTTATCCCAATAGGTGGCGGCATTACGTTAAATGATGAAAAACATTACCTATTCTGTCAGCCAAATAAAGACTTCAGAAAGAAAACGTATTAATCTTTTAATATTTTTCAGTATTTTGATATCCCTCAACCCCCCAAATGATCATCCTTGTGTAATAAATAGGTTTTAATTATTTATTAGCAAAATATTAAATAGGTAATTGTTTCATACTTTCTACTCATAGTGCTGGATGTAAATCTTTAACTTCTTTAATCAGTGTTTTAATATTATTGCTGGAATAATTCACAGATAGAAACGATACGGCTTTTACTCTCTTTTTTTCTTCTTTTATTCATCAATCTTAAGCTGTTTTGGAACAATTGTAATCTACATTGTAAAAAAAGTGCTACAGAAATACAGATGAATAGAATTTAATTGTACTTATTTCATCAATATTATTTTAATCTGTTTTATAGAATACAAAAATACATCATTTAGATGAAATAAAATATTATGATAAAAATGAAATAACCTATTAAAAATTTAATCCAAATAAATCATGATGACTGAATTAAAATAATCAAATAATTAGAAAATAATTAGCACAAAAAAAAGAAGAAGTAAAACAAACAATTGTTTTAAATGTTCTACTCTTAGTACTGTAACAATTCATATTTTTTGTTTTAATCAATGTTTTACCCATTTTATTATGTTTATTTATTTTCTTTTCAGCTTAGTTCCTTTATTAATCAGGGGTCGACACAGCGGAATGAACCGCCAACTTATGCAGCATATGTTTTATGCAACAGATGCACTTCCAGCCGCAACCCAACACTTGGAAACACCCATACACTCTTGCATGCACACATATACACTACAGCTTACACTGTTTAGCTGATCCAATTCACCTGTATTACTTTTTAATTATCATTACTATAAAATTATTCATTCTGTCTGTAAACTGTACAGTAGGTTGTAGATTATTCTTATTTTCCTCTCTGTTTGTTCTCTGGCTCTTGTGGGTTTGAATGTAGACACAGGAATCGGGATAGAGGAAGTTGTTCTGCTGCCTAGTAAACTGTCATGAATCTCAAGGCAAGGAATGTCAAGGTCCATTAAAGGTCTGCTCTGAAAGCCCTGGGCTCTAGCACAGATGCCACACACAGACATACACACACACACACGTTACTTGCAGATGCTGTTTCAGCTTATACACTGAAAAAAATTATTCAAAGATGATTCTTTGGATTTACTACATTTAAGTTAAATGGTTGTAAACAATTTATCTGGGCTAAATTTAAACTTACACATTAAGTTGAACATTACTAAATTTAATTTGTTTAAGTTCAACCCATAGAAATTGTCTGCAACAATTTTAAAGAAAATCACTTTTTCAGCGTACAGAGTTAAGTTTGCGGTGTATGAGAGAGATTAGTGTGGCATAACCTCAAAACTAAAGTAAAGAAACAGATTGGCTGTACTCAGATACTCGTGTTTGTTTGCTCAAGATTGAGATTCAGAGGAATTATTCACACGACAGCACACACATGCATTATATATAACTGTCATTTACATCATGGCACAGTTACGGTCCTGAGGCAGACCACAATCTGCTGAATTCAGTAGGCTTTGTTTACTTGACTACAGCATGCATCTTAATTTATCCCCGATTTTAAATCTCCTTTTCAGCATTTAAAAAATCGTGCATCTGTTTTTGCTACATTTGACAATCAATTGACAATAGGATTGATACACTTAAAATGTCAATTGTGCAATCACCAATTACTACTAATAATTGCTGATTATGTGTTGGAGTTGCTAATTTACTCTTCAATCTAACAGGGTAATAGTAGTTTGTTTGTTTTTCTTAATTCCCTGTATCCAGGACCGGCCCTGTACATTTGGGGGCCCTAAGCACAATAATTTTGAGGCCCTACCTTGCTTTGAATGGTGGAGTATTGCCATTAAAAACCGGCCCACAATGATTTCATTACTTAATAAATACAATCAATGAAACTGAAAAGTCTGATCTCTTAATAACTGTCTAAATTACTTGGATATTTTAAAACAGCACTGCCTTTGTCAACTAGTAGCTTCAAAAATTAATTAAACTTTAATAACGGGAGCAGTGATTCCTACTTTGCATCCTCGAGTGTTTTAAACATATTATATAAGTTTAGCAAACAGATTGAACACTGTATAATCAATTCCAGGTTGAGGTTTTTGTTTGTTTGTTTGTTTGTTTGTTTGTTTGTTTGTTTGTTTGTTTGTTTGTTTGTTTGTTTTTAATACATTCCAAAAACCCTGCAATGAAAAACAGTGAGCAATAATTAGCCAAAAGTAAAAATGCACTACTTGGTACTAAAATATACATTCTGACCTCATTAAAATAAATTAACATTAATGCAAAGATTGATTCTTAAATAATAAAACCAATAAGCAAATAATATAAAGTAAATATGAAAAATATTCATTTAAAAAAAAAAACATAGAAAAAGGGAAGCAACAAGTACTGGGTTAATATTAATACCCAAACACAAAATGTATTATTTCCCTGAGTCTCCTTTCCTGTTCCTTACATTTGAGATGCCGGGTCCAGAGCTAATATTAAACTGTGATTAATTTAATTAGGATATAACTTTTGTAAACATGTTCCAGGAAAAAATACTACAAATATATTAGTGCAAAATATGTCAGTGAAAGATGCTTCAGTATTGCATTTCAGTAAAATGCATTTTAGACTAAAAAACGGGTCTGTAAAACCAGGAAAAAATAAAGTAGATAACGTTTACTAATCTGTAGTTGCCTATTTACCATTAATGTGCAATTAGATTGTCTTTAACATGATCATTAGCACTTAAAAGTGATCTTAAATATGATTTTGTGCTTGTCAGTTTTTTTTTTGCGCCTGAAGAACAACGTTAATTTTGTTTTATTTTTGCGGTCCAATATCCAAAATAAATCAGGTAAATAATGGCAGGCAATAAAGCAAATGCCATAGCTGTGTCCATGTGCAGGCTCGCGTTCTTTCGGTGACCGGTCGGTCTTGCAGGTTACACAGCGAGAACACAGAACGCAAATGAGAAATGACATGCTGCGAGCTTTCTGTTGATCATATGACTTTCACACGAAAACAATTTCAACTTTAATAAAGTTAGGATTTTTTTTCTTTTCAGTGAAAATTTAAAAACATTTAAGTACTAAAGCTCTGTCAATGAAGATAATTTTTAAAATGCTAATAAAAACGGTAGTGGGTTGTGGGGGGCCCCCTTTGCAGCCGCTTGGTTCGCTTATAGGGAGGGCCGGTTTTGCCTGTATCCCTGTATTATGTTTATCCTTGATGGGTTGTGGGTGACACAGGGTGCTCAGTTAGCACTATCTCCATGTGAATGAGTGTAAATGGATGTTTCTCAGTGCTGGGTTGCAGCTGGAAGGCCATCTGCTGTGTAAAACATATGCTGGAATAGTTGGTGGTTTATTCTGCTGTGGCGACCCCTGATGAATAAAGGGACTACGCCGAAGGAAAATGAATGAATGAATGATTGGTTGTGCACTTTTGTCTGTTTTTACACAATTTCAAAACATCAATCAATCAAACCAGATCTAAATACAAAAAAAATAAAAATTAAAACACAATGTAACTAATAAAGCATTTCATTAATAAAATATTATTCTACTGTGTTATTATACAATTCTATAATATATTAAAATAAGTAATAAGGATAAATTTAATTAGTACATAATGACAAAAAGTATTAAAATATAAAATAATGTATACCATTATTTAAAATAAATATGAAATAAAGACAAATAAAAAGAATTATGTAAAACAACACTTCAATTCTGAATAAATGTTTAAATAAAAAAACAGTATTGTATCAAAGCTTTTTTTCAGATTGAGACAGATCTTAGAAAAAGAAAACATTTAATAAGAAAATAGTGGGCGTGGCTTGTTTTTTCTACTGCAAGCTGATTGGGTGTAGTTAAGTAGGTACTTCATTCAGAAAGATACAGAAAATGGTTTGGGGAGAGTTATTACAACCTAACCCTGACTACATTTACATGAACATCAGTAATCAAATTATTTGCTTAAATCTAATTAAGAGAATAATAAGACTAAGGTGTATACATGAGTTGAATTTTGAGTGTTACTTTCATGATCCTGTTTTACATGTTATAGCACATAATTCGATTAACGTCATTGTGTCACATTGTGTTTCCTCTGGAGTTCCATGTCATTTCGGGTGTTTTATTTTTTGTTTGTCGACTTTAACTGCAGTTTGGCATTTTCACTTTTATTCACAAACGTTTCATGCACACCCTCTATGACAAACAAGATGCAACTATGAACTGCTGGAAGAGTGTTGTTTTAATGGAAGTTCATACCGCATGCTGAATGGAAGAAAAAAAAAACTGCATTTCAGGATGCAGGCGTCTGTGGTCTGCACTGACTCCGTAGGTGCAAAGAGTGTCAAACAGCCACGCACATGTGTGTGTGGACTATCCTGTCGCAAAACGCTACGAAAAATCCTACATGACAGTAATAATTCGATTAAGGTGTTTACCTGTACTGCACTTCAATAATGCGACTAAAATCAGCATACTCCACGTCTTAATACGATTTCTTTTTGATTCGATTATGACCTTAACCTGATTAAATGAATCAAAAATCGCTGTTTACATGGTGAACTCTTAATCAGAGTACTGTCTTAATCTCATTAAAATCGAATTATTGGCGTCCATGTAAACATAGTGTAACTCCTCCACCTTCTCATCATTTCTTTTTGTTGTCAAAACAGACAGCTGGAGGGGCGTGGATAAGTATATAAGCCACGCCCAATACCTCAGACTGACCTCATTTGAGAATTTCATTTGAGAATTTAATTGAAAAAAAAAAAACAGCAAGTGCATTTTCAGATTTCAATTACAAGTCAAACTATTTTTTTATTAATGACATGCACCACTAAACTATCAATATGAGCTAAGAAAATCAGTATGGTTAGTTGAGATTTCATTTGTACTTTATTAATATTATTGCCTTGCTTAGATGAAGGTAAACAATTGGATTAGTGTTGCCCATGGAACTGTAGTCAGTGAATGTGTGGTGTTTTTCTCAGGTAACGTTTCGTACGAGGATCTACCACTGTAACATCAACAGTCAGGGTGTGATCTGTCTGGACATCCTGAAGGACAACTGGAGTCCTGCTCTGACCATATCCAAGGTGCTGCTGTCCATCTGCTCTCTACTCACAGACTGCAACCCTGGTGAGAATCTACATCATTCACATCTCAAGTACTGAACATTCAGGTTTAATCAGTCCTCTTTTGGACTCTTAAATGTATACAAAAATCAGTCCAAGTGAAAAAGTAGTCAAGTTGAGTGTCTTGGATTGATGTTTGTATACCTTTAGGAATCCTTTATCCAAAGAGCACCGGCACATTAACCCTTGTGTTCTGTTCAAACTCACTACCCTTTCGTTATGTTGGTGGCTGTTTTTGCCCCATTCACTTTCATTATAATAACATTTTTCTATTGCAAAGCCATGACAGCATATAATCATGCATTCTTGATTGTTGCTGGTTTTACCTCTTGGGAAGAGCTACAATAAGTAGTTTTTCATCAGTTGGCAGCATTACCCCTTTAGATTGGCCTGTACAAAGACGTTTCTGGCTGTTATATGAAGTTTGACTCCTCAGAAGACAGTAAAATGCTGTTTGTTTATTTAGTGTGGTGGCACACCTTTCGTGAAAATCGTTATGTACCACCTTTTGCAGCTTCTACTCCAACAACCAGTATTTGAAAAAACGCGAGTAAGACCAAATCTTCTTTTTAAAAAAGGTTTACTGAAGAAATGCAAACAAAAATACAAAGTTATAATAGACTCGATCAGCTCGGTCAAAAAACTGTGTTGCTTCCAACATCCATAACTGCAATCCGACTTAAACTTATGAACTTATGACCTCATGACGTATTGCTGTCGGAAGCCAAAACACCAAAGTAAATGTTTTTAAATTGTATCAATTATTAAATTATGCATTTTAAATAATACAATCTCAATTAATTCTTATTATATTTAAATATCAATTTTTATCATGTTTTAACCTTTTGCACTAAATTATTATCACAAATGAATTATGCATAACTGGCTCTTACAATTAGTATCTGTTTCTATATTGAATTTATATATGCTTGTAGATTATATTGTATGCAGATGCATTTGCAAAATCTAAAATAAATTATTTTCAAATAAATTGTCAAGCCATCTAGTGAAGTTGTATTCATATTGTAATATGCAGTTTATATATTATAATATACAGCTATCTCTGTTTAATGGAGAGCCGATTTTTTCAACACATACCTAAACATAATAGTTTTAATAATTTATTTCTAATAACTGATTTATTTTATCTTTGCGATGATGACAGTACATAATATTTTACTAGATATTTTTCAAGAGACTACTAAATCATCAAAGGTGCTGTATGAAAGTTGACTCTTCTAAAGCATAAAAATACCCTAATATGTTTGCAGATATTTAATTAAAACATGCAAAGTGAACAGTCTTGTTTATCTGAAAAACAATGCTGGAGTCAGATATTCTGTTTTGAAAATACATTACGTGCTGGAACTTCTGTCTTTGTTTTGGTTCTTTTAACCCGCCCAATGCCAGTTTAGCCAATTTTATTTCAGCGCCCCAGGTCGCCTTGGTGTGATTCATTTAGTCATGTAGGCTCTCAAAGGTGGACCTCCGGTGGACAGTGGCAAACTCCGAAATGAGACGCAGATTCAGAGTTCCACATGAGGTGGTTATTAATTAGGTAATAATATAAATGTTACAAACGTAAACATTAGGTGAGCAGGTTACATTGTAACCCCATGCCTAACAACACCCTACCTGATGAGATTTGCAGTAAGCAATGGGGTTGTTTGCACCAGACACAACAGAATTTTAAATATATCTATTCAGAAGCAATCATTGCACTGCAGCAAAATGGTAAGATTTATAATCTAATTAATACATATTAAACCTCTTGAACATGATTAAATGTAGATGCTGTATCACTGATGTGTTCGCTTGCACTGAGTCACAGTTCTGAAGTTCAATTTAAAACATTTTATATCAAGATCTGAGGTGAACTATCTGCTTCCGCGTTCAGTAGTATGGCAATAAAATGCCCATAAAACTCATATTATTTAGTATTTAACACTGAATGAAGCACATGAGGTGTACCTGAGCTGATCATTGTCAGTTTATCCTGTTATTTAACTGTGAGAAGCCGTTTCTAAAATATAAATCTGAGGTAGTATTTACTTTGTTTACTTTGCAACCTGCGCTTGCTTGTGTTTTGACCCAGGGGTGCATTACCTAGTTCCACCACTAGGTGTCACACTTACATACAGCTTTTTTTAACAGTGGATGTTCTGTAGTAGACAATCGAAAAACATATATAATATATACTAATATACTAGGGATGTAACGGTATTGTAAATACCGTCATACCGCAATATTAATTTTTTTCGATATTACCGAAGTCGCATGACTCGGTAAAACTATAGGTCTTCTGAGAAAATTTGCTCAGGCGAATGAAGCGAACGGGAGGTAGCGAAAACTACAATTGCCATCAGCCCATGCTTGACCATCATCCCTTGCGGTCTGTTGTCGCTACAGATCCAGTAATGCGGAAATGGAGTGTGCTGCTAGAAGCGGGGATGAAAAGAGCTGGAAAACTCTAAAGCAGGTCGCACACCAGAAGCGGCGAGCGCCATGTATTTTAGAATTCTAAACATAGGTTTCTATCAGGATACACACACCGGCGCCGCAAGTCGGCGGCTGTCGGCGGCGCCCGGCGACGGCTCAGGACGCAGTTTATTTTTCAGCCGCGCCACAGAGCGCCATCTGATTAGTTTCATGTTAAATATCATTCGAATGTGCGCGTCTGGTGTGTGATACTTATAAACTGTCATGTACATCTGAAAACGGAGGCGGGGCTGCAGACATTCGCCTCTCTGATTGGGGCTTTTCCTGAATATTAAGTAGCCTAACACGCACAGTTCAGTCCTGCATAATCTCCGTGTAAGTTCAGACTTCGCAAGTTTGATCAAGGCTGCTGTCTCTTCTTCTCAGTTTGATATGGAAAAGCAGATTATACCGAGGACACGGGTAAATCTTCAAAGGGAACAGTGTACTTTATAACTTCATTCACATCACCCTGGCTTCGTTGTTTCACTTTCTCAACAATAAAATGTAAACATGATTTAAGGAACTGCCTATTTTCATTTTAATATTAGCAACTTAGACAGCAGACATGTTGAGGCGCCGTGCTGCATAAGATGAGCGTCATCTTCACTGTGTGGATATTTATAACAAAACGGAGCCGATAAAAACACTGCCTCCTTTCAATTTCAGTGAAAATACGAAACACAGCCTCTCTTTTGCTGAGTATCAGTTTTAATAATCGATAATGGCCATTTTAAAAGTATAACATACAATAAGTTTATACATTATAGGAAATAAAGGCAAGCGATCAGTCAATATACAGAATGTACGTGCTTACATTAATCATTAACTTATCTTTGCGCTCTGCCAAAACACGTTACCTGAGAACAAGTAATAGATTCCAATGCCCAAAGTCAGGGAATATGTCGTTAGATAAAGACAAGATAAATGAAATATCCCGTTTAATAAATATAGTGAGATTAGATCCAGCGGGAGATGCTTGATGAGAAGTCCGACTAGCAGAGCTCTCATCTGGGTAGATGGGCTGAGTGTGATTAAATGTTGAATGTGATGAGTTTTCAACAATACTAAATTTAAACTTTATTTTTTTACATGGTTTAATAATTTTTTGTTATTAAAATTGAAGTTCCTATTTCAAAGCTTACAGATAGATGGCTAATTTGTATGTCATTGACACTTTTGGCACTTTTTTGGAGTATTTTCATAAGTTTTGTTTTTTCCTGTAAATGATTCAATAAATACCGTACCGTGACATTCATACCGAGGTATAACCGTACCGTGAAATTCTGATACCGTTACATCCCTATAATATACTAATATATATATATATATATATATATATATATATATATATATATATATATATATTGCTTAGGAAAGCTAATACTATTAAACAATTAAACAATTTTATTGAACAATTAAAAACTGATTTTATTCTAGTAGAAATAGTCAAGACATTCTCCAGAAGAAAAAATATAGGAAATATTGTGAAAAAATATCCTTGCTCTTTTAAACATTATTTGGAAAATATTTGAAGAAAAAAACAATATTCACGGTAATCATTTTGGCTTCAACTGTATATTGCAGAATTAAAAAAAATAAATAAAAAATCACAATGTTAGATTATTCCAATGTCGTGCAACTCTACTGCTGTTTTAATTTGTGCCATGTTGAAATCTAAACCTCAAAGAACCCTAATGCTGAGTTCAGACTGCATGATTTTAGCCCCAATTTTGACTTGCCGACAGGTTTTGAGAAATCGCCGACAAATGCCTGAAATCACAGGCAAATCGGTGCTCATCCACGCGAGTAACAAATAACACTATGCGAACAATCAAAGACGCAATCTGAGAGGATCGCCCAAGAGTCGTCGACACCCATCAGATATTTAGCATGCCAAATATCTGACGGGTGTCGGTGACTCATGGGCGATTCAAATCATGCTGTGTGAAATGTTTTCTGATTGAAAATGTCATCAACGATCACCTACAGCCAAAGAGAGAGCGGCATCTACTAGTGTGGGTATCTGAAGGCCAGCGGGAGGTCGGAGGAGAAGTTAAAAGTGCTTCTTTTCAGTCTATTTGGACCCAAGAAATGAAGTATAAACTATGGTAAATTTGGCAGGATCACCCGTATCTGTTTGACGCGTCATCTGTGCAAAACCACAACCAGGTCAAAAAAGAAAAAGTTGAGAAGTAATTGCGTTCAAAACCCAGCAAAATTAGTACATTTTCTATCCCACTATGAAGGAGTCGTTCCCATTATGTAGCTAATAAAAAAAATATACTGCATGACCTCACATTGTTTCCATCTCACTTCTTACGCGTGTTTGTGTCTGTCCGCAAACAACGTCTCACAACCAAAGTTGTCTATGATTGTTCCTATTGTAAAGTCATGCGATGTGAAACCCTCTGTAGCCGATCCATCATGCAGTGTAAACAAAGCAGTAACAGAACGCTCTCCTAGATAGTCATGCAGTGTGAAAACATCTGCAATACAACTACTTAGAAAATCATGCAGTCTGAACTCGGCATTAGAAACACATTCTCCATCTTTACCATTCAGACTCTAACTAAATCTCTTTGCATCCGCAGCTGATCCTCTGGTCGGGAGCATCGCCACACAGTACTTGACCAACAGAACGGAACATGACAGAATAGCCAAACAGTGGACGAAGAGATACGCCACATAAAGCAGCCACACACACACACACTTACACACACACACACACACACACACTATATTCCCCTCAGCCCTACTGTGCCTCTACCTCTCCCCGTCTGCTGAAAGCACACTCACCAAGTGCAACAATACATCTGGCCCTCTTCCTTCCAACTTCCTGTAGACCTTTCTGTGAACAAACTCCTGTCCTTTGTTCCTTGTTGACTTGAAAGCTTCTTTTGATACAAAGAGTAGATTGGGACTTTATTTTCCAATTATCTGAATGTTTGAAGTACCTTAGGAGAAAAGGAATACTATTGTTATTATTACTGTTATTATTATTATTGTCCTTATTGTATGTATATGCTTTCTTTTTAAGTGGCTTCAGGAACAAATACAGCTTCTGAGTTGTTGTTTTTTTTTTCTTCTTCTTCTTCTCATCGCCGTAAAAGTGTATTACTTTATTATTTTGTTAGTTTCTCCTTTTGTTACGAGTCCGTACTATTTCCATGCATGATAAACGGCATCCATCCGACTCCAAAACTCTCTTGCCCTCTTGTTTTTGTTTGTATGTATTTTTTAAAACTCAAAAGTCATGGCAGCCACTTGACGATAGGCTT
Source organism: Danio rerio (assembly GCF_052040795.2). NCBI lineage: Eukaryota > Metazoa > Chordata > Actinopteri > Cypriniformes > Danionidae > Danio > Danio rerio. The sequence continues at coordinate 55,979,163 of NC_141036.1, forward strand.
GCTTGTGAATTAAAAAAAAAATGTAAAATGTTCAAAAATAATAATAATAATAATGTGTACATATTGCTACATGCCACCTCTGGCCAGAATGGACTGTTGTGCACTTGCTTCATGGAAAAAAAACACCATAAATAAACACTGTGGCTGAATTGTCATTTATTGTATGTAAAGTCATATGTTTTGTGCATGTTTTCAATTTATTTTCTCTCTCTCTCTCTCTCTCTCTCTCTCTCTAGTGAATAATAATAATAAATATTATTAATAATAATAATAATGAACACTAGCAGTTGGTTTGATGTGTTTCCCAGAACTATATATAGTGTTTTAAAATCACTGCAGTCATGCACACAGTTCAAATGTTTAAATATATACATAATGTTTGAAAGAATAGACCTTTTCACATTTCTGGGTTTCTCAGTAGCGCAAGTCTTCATAGTTGTGAAACTTTAGAGCGCAGTGAATGTGAGAATACATATATATATAATATATATATTTATTTATTTTACAATCTTATGTGCTGAAATAATGACAGAAAAACTCCATAAAGATGTTATAAGGATGTTCAGAAAAAGGAAAAAAAGTGTGAGACTGAAAACTTAACTGTTATTTCCCATAGACGCTGCATTAAAAACACCTCTCACAAGCGGTAATTTGTTTTTTGTAATTTGAAGCACAGATGATATAAAACATACATAAATACATATAAATGTGCATACTTAAAAAAATAATAATAAATATTAAAAACTTTCAAGTATTTAAGATGCAGATATGCGTTAAACGAGTCATACCAGTCTTGTGAAAAGAGCCTTTAGTTAGCAGTTAATATATTCATTGATATTATTATATATTATTATTATTTAATATTATTATATAATTAATATATTATTCATAATTAATTCATCAAGAAATATTGGCTAAAACTATTATTATTATTATTTTTAATAGTACATGTAAGGTTTACCTCATTTACCTCAAACAAAAGCAGACATTTTTAAAAGTAGATTAATTTAAACAAAATATTTGACACATGTATCTAAGAAACGTCATGCTAGAGCTCTGGTTATGTTTTGAAAATGGGAATAATTTGCCATCTTTACCTCACTCTATGTATCCTATGCTCCTGGTCAGATTTATTTTGTACTAATATATGTTCAGAAAAGAGATCTTGAAATTATTTTACCAAATTTAGGTCCAAAAGTTAAATATAGCCCACGTCTATTGTTTAATAATTTATACAAATATACCCACTGGCCACTTTATAAGGTACACCTGTTCAACTGCTCGTTAACGCAAATTTCTTATCAGCCAATCACAAGTCAGCAACTCAATGTATTTAAGCATGTAGCCATGGTCCAGACGATCTGCTGTAACTCAAACCGAGCATCAGTGGGAAATGAAAGGGGAAGAAAGCTGATTTAAGTGACTCTGAATGTGGCATGGTTGTTCGTGCCAGACGGCCTGGTCTGAGTATTTCAGAAATTGCTGATGTACTGGGACTTTCATGCAAAACCATCTCTAGAGTTTGAAGAGAATGGTCTGAAAAAGAAAATATCCAGTGAGCGGCAGTTCTGTGGGCACAAACACACCAGTATTTGTTACACCAGTAACTCAAATAACCACTCGTTACAACCAAGGTCTGCAGAAGAGCATCTCTGAATTCACAACATGTCCAACCTTGAAGCGGATGGGCTACAGCAGCAGAAGACCACACCGGGTGCCACTCCTGTCAGCTAAGAACAGGGAACTGAGGCTACAATTCACACAGACTCACCAAAATTAGACAATAGAAGACTGAATAAACGTTGCCTGGTCTGATGAGTCTCGATTTCTGCTGCAACATTCGGATGGTCGAGTCAAAATTTCACAGTCCACAGTCACCAGTTCTCAATCCAATAGAGCTCCTTTGGGATGTGGTGGAACGAGGGATTCGCATCATGGATGTGCAGCCGACAAATTTGTGGCTACTGTGTGATGCTAACATGTCAATATGGAGCAAAATCTCTGAGGAATATTTCCAGCACCTTGTTGAATCTATGCATGAAGGATTAAGTCAGATGTGAAGGCAAAAGAGGTTCCAACCCAGTACTAGTAAGGTGTACCTAATAAAGTGGCCAAGTGAGATCTCTCTCTCTCTCTCTCTATATATATGTCAACAAGAACAAATCGAATCTAAAATCTCATCTTTTTTTAAAATACATATATATATATATATATATATATATATATATATATATATAGTAATAATTATATAGTTATATATAGTTGAATTATATATATAGTTGAAATTAATTATTACGTTACTATATATATATATATATATATATATATATATATATATATATATATATATATATATATATATATATAGTAACGTAATAATTAATTTCAACACTTATTTCAGCAATAATTTATTTCAAATAGGTGTATGTATTTTAAAAAAAGATGAGAGTTTAGATTCGATTTGTTCTTGTTGACTACTCAAAAGGGAATATTTAATTAACCTAATTTCTCATTAAGATGTGAATTTTCCCCTAAATTATGAACCATTAATGTCAATATTAATACTTGTGAAGAGATGCTGACATAAAAACTGTTTTTAAATGACTTACTCCAAGTTCATACGCTAACTGTTGTCCTGAGGATCTGCTCTCCTCTGAGTCTCTGCAAAAAAAAAAAAAAAAACAGCACAGTGAAGGTCTCTGAGGGGTTTTTACTAAAAATATCTTCATTGTACTAAACAAATGTACATACCAAGAGTTACAAAGTTTACGAAACAGTTTTACTTTCCTTGGGTGGTTACATGAGGTAAACATGAAGACGAGCCACTTTCCCGCGTTTTTCTAACAGTCGTTACTTGAAGAATTGGTTTATACTGATGATTACATTCTATAAAAACGTATTTAAGGTTAACTATGCCAATGGGTGAGTTGAATATTTGGTGCTTTGTTGGGTTATTGATAACTTTTATTGGGTTATTTAATAACTCAATCCTGAAGGTTAAAAATTTGAATTTCAACAGTCAACTGATTGTCAACCACTGACAGTCAAGTCAACTGACACAGAACAGCTGCATGTTAATATGCTGCGTACTATTGTTTTTGCGTTATAAAGTTCATTTTAGCTCCAATATATATATATATATATATATATATATATATATATATATATATATATATATATATATATATATTTTTTTTTTTTTTTTTTTTTTTTTTTTTTTTTTCTTGTTTACTCCTTTCCGTGTGTCGAGTGATTTTTATATCCATTTCATAATATATTATACCCGGTATCAGTAATTATTACATTTAGTTTGTTTAGTGTATATTTTGTTACAGCAATTTCCCTACAAAAAGGGTGGCTAGCGTTAACTTCAGTTTGTAAAATAACAATGAATAATAGTCGTTAACCTACAAATCATTTGATCTCATCATCACATCACCTTATCAAACTCAAATCTCCCTAAACCATTAGCAAATGTCACTGTGTCCGATACACACACAGCTAAGATAAGACGAGTAAATCCGCCCGTATATTACTCACGAGTTCATAAGTCGGTCTCAAATCACACGATAGGGTGCTGCAACCTTTCACACACGTCTCTCAGCTATGATGATGAGGAATACACACTACCACAAAATGCCAAAAGGCTTGTTAATCGCTAATTTCACCTAAAATGTCAAACTTTACTGCTTTTCCTACGTGTTTTCCGTTTATTTACGGTTGTGAATCGCATTATGGGATGTCGATATTTGCTCGATTTTTGATGGTGAAAATTCAACAGTTTAACAAAGTGACATTTATTGACATTATTACAGCTGAGTCGTAATGTGTGTGAAAATAATGAGGAAGACACACTCACCACAACATGAAAAATGCTGGTTATCGCTGCAAATTTCACCTAAACTGTCAAACTTTACTGTTCTCGCCAGCTCGGTCCACTTGTTCAATTAACTTTAATGAGTTCAGCTGCGCGTCTAGAAGCAACAGTTCCTCTAAAATCAACATCATTCCCTCAGCCATACGGATTGTTTTAGTAGCTATGCTTTCTTTTTTCCCCTAAGAAACAGATTAAATTAATCACTGCTGTCAATATCCTGAAATACAAGTAGCCTATTGTAAACCTCCAAATAACAACCCCACGTGAAAACAATTATTTTATTTCCCGGTGAGTAAAATTAGGTGGTTCATTCCGCTGTGGTAACCCCTAATTAACAAAGGGACTAAAAGAAAAAGAATGTTAGTGAAATTAACGGAGGGCATCAGCTTTTTGGTTACCAACATTCTTGGAAAAACAATCTGTAGAGATCTAATTTGTCCAGCAGATGTCAGCAGCTGACTGTGTGTTTATTGGGAAGACCTTTTTAAATATACTCTAGAGCAGTGGTTCTCAAACTGTGGTACGCGTACCACTAGTGGTACGCGGGCTTCTTCCTAGTGGTACGTGGAGAAATCGCTGAATAATGAAAGAAACAATTAACACTTTTAATCCTTTAATGCGTAATATAACATCGATGTGATCAGCATTGGCTGTTTTGTGAAGCGTACGATCACAACGCTGTGCTTAGAGTGTTTATTTTAGTGCATTGTGTCATAAGCTGCTGAAAATCAGTTTCCGAAGTTTAAGAATTGATTCTGAAGCGTGATTTAACTGACATGAAAAGTGGCCAATCACAGTCGACCTTGTCTAGTTGCGTGAAACGTAAGGGCGGGACAAAGGCTTTCTGTGTTGCAGAGACAGAAAAAACAACTTAAAAACAAATGTTTTGTTGGAATAATGCTTCTCGGATGTTTTCACTATAGAGATGTCTAGCAGAGTAATTAAACCGCGGACATATTTCCTGCCTATTTGATGATCTTCATACACGTTTCGCTCTCCGACAGCCAGTCGACTCGCCTCTGACCTGTCACTCCTCTAAATACATTCTGAATGGCGGCGCGGGAATGAAGGTATTGCGCAATTACTCATTTCTGCAAATGTGGCGAGTGCTTTTTTTAACACGAGAGCGCATTCATGTACGCAAATCGCTAAAACAGATATGCGATCTCTTAAATAGGCTTTTTTTCAAATTAACTGCAAGTGCTCTCATGATCGCCTGTGTGCTCAGATAGAATACAATCGCGATCTTTCCACTATTAAAGTAGACATTATTTATCTTTGCTCCTTAACTAAATTTAGTCAAAAGTATTCAAAGTTATCAAATATTTAGAAATAGATTGATACATGATCGATGACAATGCTAATGGTCTTCTTATTTGGCTGTGTTGTGAAGTGAAACTTACTTTTAGCAAAGGTGGAAAATTTTTTATTTCTTTACGACAAAATAATTATGCTGGAAATGTTTCTGGATGAGGTATTTGTGTGATTTATACATTTAACTGTATTCTGATCTGTCCTAAAGCATTACAGGTCAAAATCCATTGTTAGCCTACTTATTGTTTATTTATCACATTTTACAATAAGGCTCTTAAAGCACTGCTTTGATAAATGTAGTGTTGTCATGTTTCAAATACCTCAAGTAAAATTAAGGCATGTGTTTTATATTTTTACTGACAGTGTACTTGTATTTTTTACGTTTCTATTTTAGATTAAGATCAAGTGTAAAATAAAATCTACATGTGATGTACAGCTATTTAAGAAACAAATTTGCCATATTGTAAAGAAAATAGTGTAAAATATGTAAATAAAAGGCTAAATTTAAATCTTTTTACCATATACTTTAATTTAACCTTTCAAAGCTTAAAAATATATATTTTTAAAAATGGGCAAAAAGTGTCTCTATGGCCTTAAAGATTATTTGGTAGTTTTACCAGTGCTATTGAAAAAGATTAATTGTCATGAAAGGAAAAAATGACTATAATTCCTTTGTTAGTGCAAATTATACATGTAGCTTTGGGATTTAAGCAATCAAACCATTAAATCAGGTTTACACTTTAAAAAAAAAGTGATTTCATAATGAAAATCAGATTTTTTTTAAAAGTAACCAACTAGTACTTTTTAAAAGAGTAATTTGTACTTTTACCTAATTTTAGTATTATTTACAAAATTTTTTGTTATTTTAGCAGTGTAATAGTATTTTTACTTGAGTACAAAAAAGATTTCACAAGCATTTAGTGCAGGTTTATTATATTATTAATATATGATTAATAAATATTATTATTAATGGTTTTTGTTTGTATCTATTCCTATGCAATGTTTTATGGGTTGCTGAGAATACATTTCAGGTCTTCAATACATAGCATGTCAGTCTTGAAAATAAAAAATAGGTGCTGGAATTGATTTTCATTAGGCTGTGCCTGTATGAACCCTGTCATGTACATTTAACATTTATTTCAAGATTTGTCTGAAAGTGTATAAATATGACATATAGCCTATATTTATAAGGTCCAAGCAGCATTTCCAGCTTTTGATGAATAGGCTACTATGAATACTTTAGATTTAAGTACAGCAGTTTTCTTTTTACTTTTTAAGAACAGCGCCATTTTTTTTATGAACTTTTAAAAGCACATTTTAACAAAAACTTTTTTTTTATCTGCAAGCACAGTTAATGTTCAGACTATTTCAAATGTTTAAAGTGACTGACAATAATACATATTCTTAATAATAGGAAGTAATCTGCATCGTTTTAAAACTGTGCACACCTGTAGCTGCTTAATTAGGCTTATGACGCTATTTTTTAATACTGGTTAAAAATAGCGCCGTAAGGTGGTACTTGGAGAGACGATTTTTTTCTAAGGTGGTACTTGGTGAAAAAAGTTTGAGAACCACTGCTCTAGAGAAAATCAGTGATCTGAATGCTTCTTTTGACTGGAGTAATCTTCCTTTTTCTTTTAGATCAATTAAGACAGATTTAGTCTTTTCAGGACTATTTTATCTTCTTTTTTTGTAAACAACTTATAAATGTTTTTATTGGTTCCAATTTAATTACTTATTATTATTTTTTATATCCAATTGTTTGTACTTTTGATTATATGTTTTGTTTTGTAGCTCAGCAATAAAAAACATTTTTTTAAAAAAGTTACTTCAAATTAGAAATGATCTGTGTTAAATGCATTCGCCCCAACCCTCTCCATCATTCTCAGACGGGATGGTGGGCCAAATCAAAGGTTACAGTGGACCAACTTTGACCCGCGGGCCCTACTTTGGGCATCTCTGGTTTAGAGATTGTCGTTTGTAACATTTTGCTTGTGTTATTGTTAAAGACCATCTAAAATGAAATGTTTCAATTAAATATTATAATTTAATTAGATTTAGTTTAAATGTAGATACTGTCACCTTATGGATAGAGAACAATGCAGAGACTTTGGTGAGCAAATCAAGTCAGATTCTGCTTGACTAGTGTTTTCAGCATTGAACTCCACTGTTCACTGTTATGTTTTTATTGCAATACGTTACCATTTTAAAACTTAAAATAAGAGTATAGAAGTATTAAGAGTCCCTTTTTCAAACTTTTTAAGGTGAAAAGTTGTTGGAGGAAATATCAAGATCCATTAATGCAATTCAAAAGCATAAATAAATGAGAAAAAAATAAAAACATGAGCCGCAAAATACAGAAAACACTAATTAATAGATGTATTAGTGTAATACACTCATCATTTCAGTGGTTCTGCTGTCATTGTACACTCTATAAAGGAAAATGATGTTGATGTTGTTTTGGGTCATACAAACCAACCCAAACAGCTGGGTTTAAAACTGGGTAACACTTTATTTTGATAGTCCATCTGAGCAGTGGCGCAAAAAGGGGGTATGCAGTATATGCGGCGCATAGGGGCGCCACACATAAAAGTTGAAGCCGCATACCCATCAGTAAATGTGCAGTTGCACCCCTGCATCTGAGTATTAGTAGACTGTCTGCTTAATATCTGTTGATACTGCTGCTAAACAGACATTTAACTGACTATAAGAAACTTTGCAAATACATGTCAACTTACCCTAAACCCCAACCTAACAGTCTACTTGTAATATAATGATAATTAGTTGGCATGCAGATGCAATGCAACTTAAGTTCAAAATAAAATGTGACCTAAAACTGTAATTTATATTTAATTAATACAATTGACCAAATGTCCATATTTGACTCAATGTTGGGTTAAAGCAACCCAGCATTTTTTTAGAACAAGAATATAATGAAAGGAATTTAATTTAACTTTTCTGTCCAGCTTGTAAATAGATAACACATCCTAAATAGGGTACATGCATCGAAGAGGTCAATTATCTGAGATATAGATCTGGTTAATGATTCATTGATTACGGTGAAACGAGATGCAATAAACCGACTTAACCAAATGGCTATATTTATCTGCTCATCTGGCATGTCTGACCACACCTTCTCTCCGTTTTGCCTGGGTTTGTGGGTTGTACGGTACAGAACGTCGTGTCCTACAATGTTCCTTCAATCAGAGATCTGACTCTGCAAAAATGTTCAGACGCTGGTGTACATGACATGATGTGCCTTTCTCTTTGGAAATTCAGGTTTATTACATTGTTTTCTGTCAATACATGACAGGATACAACAAAAACATCACAGGTATGTGGGTCTAAAACCAAAACAAAAGAAAATAAATAATTAAATGTAATCAAATGTTTTTTAAAAACAAGTCTCTTACAACCAGGAATTTCCCCATGCCTTGCCCAAAAATCCTTATTGTGCAGTTTGTAAAGCAAATGCTAATATGAGGACGTTCTGATCATTATGTTGACGCACTCCTTTAGCTCAGGAGCGTTAGGAGTTTTACAGTGCCCTAAAGTTACTCTGGCTGTTATAGAAATCCCCTCCATGATCACTGTAAATACTCCCCTTTGGCATTTGTTCCCTGTCCTCCGACAGATCTTGATGAGAATTGTGTGGGGTTGCAACCCATTCGCTCAAAATATTTAAAGTTTGATACCACAGAGGTTGAGCAATTCTGTGCCTTTCTAAAAATCTCATTTACAGCATGAGTTGACTTACTGAATCGGGTTATTGTCTGGGAAGTAACCAATTAAATTTATGATTCGTTGCATAACTCTCATAACCAAATTTATGGTCATCTTGTCATATTTAGGTCATACGCCTTGCTGTCCGGGCAGTCAAAAAAGCAATTGAGCTAAGCAAATAGCTGGAAAAGTGGGTCGTTTTAATTACTGTATAGTATGGCATTTTATAGCTAAAAAACGGTGAGGATGTATATATGAAAATTCTCAGTTTCTCTGGATTTACAATAGTAAATTGTTTTTTTTTTATTATTACTTTTTTATTATTTTATTATTCTAAGGTTTATATATATATATATATATATATATATATATATATATATATATATATATATATATATATATATATATATATATATACATACAACAGTTCTGTCTGGTTCTCAAATCTGATTGGCTGATAGCCGTACGATATTCTGCAATATCAAAACTCCTACAGCCTCTTTACCCTTTGTGTATTACTCCGCCCACATACAGCCAGCAAAAAGCCGACACTACAGATCTAAAGTTTAAAACATGCTTGCTCAACTGTTTAACTGTCAGCTTATGATTTGAATCCGGAAGAAAGTAGTTCCTCATTCAAAAGGGTTTTTGAGACAATCATGCCGTCAAACTGTTGTATAAACGCAAGATCACACTCGTAGCAGTGCGATTTGGCTGTATATCGGCACTGCTGTTCTGACGTCAGCTGCAGATGTGAATGAACAGCGGAAGAAAGTAGTTCCTCATACAAACGGATTTTTAGACTCCCTGTGTTTGATTTTCTTTTTTATACACATGATTGTGCCATCAAACTGTAGTATAAACGCAATATCACACTTGTAGCAGTGCGATATGGCTGTATATCATCACACTAAGCCTTAAGGCACTCGGCCTACGGCTTCCATCCAACGCACACCTCCCCCCAGTGCTGATATACAGCCATATTGCACTGCTACTCATGTGATATTGCTCATATATATATATATATATATATATATATATATATATATATATATATATATATATATATGAGCAATATCACACAAGTAGCAGTCTGGTGTGACTGTATACTGGCACTGGTGGGAGGTGTGCGTTGGATCGAAGCTGTAGGCCGAGTGCCTTAAGGCTTAGTGTGATGATATACAGCCATACCACACTGCTACAAGTGTGATATTGCGTTTATACTACAGTTTGATGGCACAATCATGTGTATAAAAAAGAAAATCAAACACAGGGAGTCTAAAAATCCGTTAGTATGAGGAACTACTTCCTTTCGCTATTCATTCACATCTGCAGCTGACGTCAGAACAGCAGAAGAATTACTAATTCACCAACGTTACTTTAGAGAGCTGGTATTTGAATGATTCTCTAGCGTAATGTCTAAAGTGATAACAAAACAGGTGATTTTTGCTCACATTTTAAGATTCTAAGGCTGAACGGCATAAAATGCCATCAGTCTACAGACATTTCCCAGTTGCAATCGGGATTTCACATAATTAACCCCAAAAAAGCCAGAACAAAGCAAACACTACCAGTTTCTGAGGTATAAATACAGCACTACAAAATACAGAAGAGAGAGATTGACTCAAGACTGTTAGTTACCTGATGTATAATGATTTGTTCAGCTGTACTTTAAAACTTTTGCTGAGAAAATTCTGTTTTTCTCTCCTAAAGACTCATTATGCGATCCCTGTCGCCATCTTGTGGCGGAATGCCAACCGTCACTTTCTTTGTTAACTGCCTAAACTGGCTCACATCCGTATGCTATCTGGGGAGGTATATAACGAATATAAATGAAAAAGTTCTGCCCAAAGTGACAGCGTTTTAGCCTTTATTTCAGAGAGTACTGTTTTAAAAAAGTTTTTTTTTAAAAGACTAAAATGTTTTACTGGCAAATGGGTAAAATCCAATAGCTGGAAGAAAGGTTACAACCAGGGCCGTCGCTAGACCCCATTTACTGGGGCACGTGCACCAGTGAATGTTGCCAGTGTGAATGCTTTGAGATATGATTTACTTTATATGAAAGTGTATTTATTAAGAGCGGTAATGCTAAAATAAAGACGTTATTCTCTATGTGCAACCGAACCAACGCTGATGAAAGAAGTGTAGTTTAATCAAAAAGCAAACTGAGCATGTGCACAGAAAAAAAGAAACATACCCGCGCTGCTCTGATTCCGGTGCAGTTCTGAACATGCATGTCGAAAAAATAGCCACGCCGTTCATGCGTTGAGAAACCAGTGTAACAGTCTTTTATGTGGAGGTGTGGCATGCAGTGAGTTTTGCAAGTCGACAAAACAATGTTTAAATAATATGATGGTGATCTTATTTATACTGCAGGGCTCCTGGTGGATTATTTATTTTTTTATTTTTGGTATGAAGCAGATAGGAGGGATGAAGTCAGGGAGGTAAAACTTAATAAATATAATTCTCGGCCATGAGTCGGGTCTAGGACGACACACAACAGATAATTTTCCTAAAACATATTTTTTTTGTACTTTATTGAATTGTCTACAGAATTTCATTTTAATAAAATTCATATTCATGCAAAAGATTTCTTAAATTATCTTAACATCACTCCAGTTGTGTCTTTAGATTGTTTCCCAGTTACATTTAGGATTAATTACTGTTATTTATAAATAATTATATATATATTTTTTTTAATTATATATATATATATATATATATATATATATATATATATATATATATATATATATATATATATATATATATATATATATATATATATATTATTTATTATTTTTCGCCCCAGTAGAGCTTTATGTCCAGCAACATCCCTGGTTACAACAATTTTAAATGACAATTATTTCGTATTTAGGGCTTACTAAACTGAATAAACTTGACTGAATGATTTGGAAGGATTGGAAATACGAGGGAGAAAAGGAGTACATATTTTCATTTTTTTAGGTGAACTATCCCTTTAAGTAAAACTTTTTTGGCTCCCTGCATGTAAAAAACGCCTATAGTTAAATCCCTGAATGTCACAGTGCCCCTTTATTAGTCCCTGTTGTTGTTTTGGATGGGGAGTGGCGGAGCTCCAGAAAAACATCATGTTCCCGGATTCGCGCCTCACGTTGCGGCGGTGGGCTCGTGCTCGTGCGCACGGCCCCGCCTCTCTGAATATGGAGTGACTTTTGCGACACAATTCTGTAAAAGATCATGTTTTGAGCTAGAAAAACGGCTTTCTGCGCATGTATAAACCCAGTGTAACAATATTGGATGCTTGCTTAATTTTAAAATGGTCGAGGATACTAAAAAGCTAAAATAAAAAGGGAACTGCAACATAAAAGTGTTGATGCAGTTCGCAATATTAGCCATTTTACTTGGGTATATGCCATTGTTAGCCAAATAATTATATTTAGATTTTGTTTTCATTTATTTATTTAGAAATTCAGTTTACAGAGCATCTTTATTATACTTCTGTTTGCATATTGTCATTAGTACAGCACTTAGAATGAATAATAAGAAAATTTACATTGATGTTAAATAAAGGTAGAGTTACAGTGGTTACTGAAAATAATATATTAAGACAATAATGTCATGCAGAAATTAATTAAAGTAAAAAAATTTGAAAAGTAAATAAATTTATTACTTTAAAATAAGAGAAAGTAACAATAATAATAAATTACTGAAAAGACTACCAATATACAAAATAGTCCATTATTAAAGAGCACCCATGGCGAAAAATTTACTTTTCAAGCTGTTTGGACAGACATGTGTGTATATATATATATATATATATATATATATATATATATATATATATATATATATATATATATATATATAGTGTATAGACCATCATATTGGGGTAAAATAAACACAACCAATCCTTTTTTTTTCAATTTAACAACATAAAAATAGTGGACCAATTGGAGCAGTTTTCAGACCGACCGCAACTTGACGTAGGAGTGCGGTCCCCCCTCCCACCGAATTGATTGACAGCTTTGCGTAGCATGTCCCGGTAGTCACGTGTATAATCATGTGAACAAGACCAGACGTGCGCAAAGCAACCGGGAATAAAAGCTCTGTTCAGTTCGCTAGGATCATCAATCATCATCAAATATGATCAAGGATAAGTTTCACATGTATAAAATGTTCAAAACAGTTTAAAACAGTTTAAAACAGTGCACGTGTGTGATGAAGTACAGCGATTTACTTCAGCTTTATTTCATCAGCACAGCCACGAGTCAGAACAATTATACAGGAAGACGAGTCAATCCCGGTTTGTGGAAGTTAAATCAGGTTTATTTTGTACATTAACATAACAGATATCTACACAGCAGTGGAGATTAGCCTGTATCCTGTCACATTTGCGTGCAAAAACAGTGCAAAGCTAAGCGCGCTCTGTCTGTCTGTGTGTGTGTGTGTCTGCTGCGGTGTGCGTTTGTGTGCACGTGTACTTTGTAACAATATTGCGTGAGACTCATCAAAGCAACTGCACAACAAATACTCATTAGTAAAGTTCTTACTGTAGTATTTCTCACAAACGCTGCGTGAGACCTTCTTCCTTTAAGTCTGTCTGTTGTCTGACGCAGCTGAGGGAGGAGATATAAGGCATGCTGACAGGCACGTAGAAACAGTAGGCGGAGAGGACTCGCCTTAAAGGCGCAGTACGACAAAACGACCCCCTGGTGGAAAGATGTATAAAACAGGATCTAGTAAAAGGTAAAATGAAAAATCTAATGGGTGTTTTGAACTGAAACTTTACATACACGTTCTAGAGACGCAAAAGACTTATATTAAATTTGAAAAAAAGGGGTAACCTGGGTGCCCTTAAAATTCTTATGCTTTGTTCACACCAGATCCAGCATGTGCGAATAGCGAAATTTATTCGTGTGAACATTATGAGTGTACTCGCTTAATTTGCGAGTCAAATTCACTTTATTCACGTGTGAAATTCACTTCACAATAAATGCAGATTCGTGTCATGGGCAGGGCTTTTTTCTAACATGGATTTTTTTTTAGCTAACATGGATTTTATTGAGAGAATAGCTGTGTTTTATGTGCTTTAGGAGGGCTGAAAAACAGTGTAGATTCATTCGGCGCCATGTTTGAGTCTACTAGATCCTTTTAGAGGTGCACCCAGCTCTGTGAGTTCATCAATTCCTCCAACAACTGTATAATGGAGGCTTTCAGCGGTGCTTCAGACTGAGCCGAGCCCTGTTTGATGAGCTGTTGTCCGGTGTCAGTGTCAGTTCCCCTCGGGACATCAACAACATGCACTACGTCATGATCACGCCCCTACAAAAGCAAGCTCCTGATTGGTTAATGGGGTGAGAATGTCTGCTGTAGTTCAGATTTTCCAACTTCAGCGATCAGCGCGATTCACATGTTAAGCGCGTCAAGCACAGCAAATCCGCTCGACTCGTGCCGTGTCATTTGTGGCGCCTCATTTACGCAAATCGCGCCACAGGATGTCTATTCGCGTCAATGCATTGACTTAAAATGTAAAGGGTTGTCAGGCTAGCCAATCAGCATTCAGAAACCATCTGATTGGCTAGATTTCTATCACATCATAACACTTTTATGCTAAGTAAGTCTGACGACACAAAAGAGACCACAATAACCTCAAAACTGAGTTAATGTGTGTGCAACAAGCCATTGTGTGCGCTCAAAACATGATCTTTGCACACATAATTGTAAACACACATGCAACAAGCCATTTTAAGAGCTCAACACATAATCTTTCACACACAGAATTGTTCAGGCATGTTCAACAAGCCTTTTCACATGATCAAAAAATCATTTTGCATGCTCAAAAAATATCTTTTGTGCACTGAATTGTTAATAATGCATATGCAAGAAGCAATTTTGTGCTCTTAAAACATGATCTTTTATGCACAGAATTGTTAAAGCGCGTGCAACAAGCCAATTCCCGCACTCAAAACATGATCTTTTGCGCACATAATTTTGTCGCAAATGTAGCTCCATAATATCTGGACGGGTCACAGAAAGTGTGTCACTGGGTTACCGTGAGTCGAGCGCGCGCACAAAGGGGGCGGAGACGCGGGAGGAAACACGCGCAGCAGAACACTGAGTACCGAGCGCTCGTGCACAGACAGGAGTTCCGTACCATTGTGAGGAGGAGACACTTCAGATGGAGCACTGACTATCAGAACACACACACACATAAACACACTGGATCTGATCTATCTCTCACACACACTGCAACTTCTACCAGCTGGAGTTATTACTGTCCGGCTTGAATCACAGAGAAACGAAGACTGAAAACATGGAATCGGCAAAGCAAGGTATTGGACCGTCGTTTATTCATTATTGTTTATTTTGGAATTAATTTAGCATTGTCTGATACAGTACTTCTGATTATTATAAGAAATAAATGGTGCAAAATGGATGACAATTTTCCAACAAAATTAAAAATGTCTAATATGCTTATGGTGTTAAGACAAGCACGCTGAATGGATGTTTTTGTATTTGTTTTCAAATATTTAATGTATTAAATCTATGATTAGGAATGAGCAATTTTCACATTTTATTATAAATATAAATTATATATACGTTTAAAAATTAAATATATCTACATTTATTATAGTTATATAATTAAATAGATTAATTTTTAAATGTTGTTTGCATTTCCATTTTGTGTGCATTGCAAGTTATTTAATATTTTGTTTGACATTAGTAATAAATGCATGCATCTATCGTGTGTATATACAGCATATGTGCATATATTTGTATATATTTAAGCATGGTTTAAAAAAAATAATAAAATTTAAATCATTAAAAAAATTTATATAATTTAAAAAGAATTCGTAAAATAAAGAATATCTATCTATCTATCTATCTATCTATCTATCTATCTATCTATCTATCTAAATAGACACATCAATGCGTAAATGTCAATATATCTATAAATAGCAGCACGTCAGTCATATTTAATGTAACACTGTAATATTTCGGGAAAGCTGTCATCATAAATAGAGTTAATACCATAACTAAAAGCTTTTAAAATGACTTCAGAATGATTAGTTTAATTCTTATGAGTCAAACTGGGTGATTTAAATCACCTTTGGCACTCTTTCCGTGGTCTGCATGACAGATCTGCAGCCTGGAGCAGTCAAACACTGGATGTGGGTTAGGAGTGCCCGTGACGTCACGCGCGCTCAGTACTCCGAGTACTAGAAGGCTCGTGCTCACATGGCTCCCGTAGCCTAGCCATGTGCCCGTGTGTACGAGGAGTCGGCGTCTCGCCGCTGATTGGCCGTGACGCGGCACATGCTGATCTCTGATTGGTCGAGGCGCTGCGGTTGCATAATTTAGCACACTGGCCTGACTCGAGACTCTCTGCAGTACCACGTGAGAGCGGCAGCAGACAGAGAGTGACCTACATATTCAATCCGTACAAAACATGAGAGGCCACGTGTGGGCGGAGAAACACTGGGTTACTGCTGGGTAGACAACCTTCAGTGGACATTTAACACTATATAGTTGTTGAACAGTTCACTGTTAATAATATTGTATATCGTTCGACATCAGTTATTATATTTTTGTTCCTTAAGGCAAGACAGAATAGGCAAATGTGGATATATTAAGAATGGCTAACATTTTTTATAGTTGTTAAATATATATAGTTAAAAAAAAAAAAAAAAAATATATATATATATATATATATATATATATATATATATATTAGGGCTGTAACGATACACGATATAAAATCGAAATCGCGACACTCAGATCTACGATCCTGTGTCGCGGTGTAATAAGGAAGAATCGCGACACACCCACCCCGTGATACCTTTCCAATAACGTCACGCGTGCCTGCAAAAGTTGAGCTAATTAACACTTTTTTTCGTTCGACATTACAAGCACTGCTCCGTTTAAGCCCTCGCAATATTTAGCCGGGAGAGCTCGCACGGAGCTCTTAGTAAGGGGCCGTCTGAATGTGTCAAGAATATCAAAAACAAAACCAACTTAACCCCGCTTGACAACCGACAACGCCAGAAACATTGCCAATGCTGTCAAAGCGGCCGGATTTTCAGCGCATATACGATGATTTGCTCACACTGTTAATGTGGCTGCGCAGAGAGGGATAGGCGTTCACCAGATGTCAGGTAACAGCCAAACTTTTCTGTAACCGTGCAGTGCGCTTTCTGTTTGAACCTTTGAGAGTGCTGACTGACAGGTGCGTGCGGTCAGAAAACACGACGAAGCTTTCAGTTAAAATAAACAGTTTCTATAGTTATAGCCTACTTTATTTAGAGATAAAGGTATATGGCTCTGCATATAATCACTCAATCTTGCTGGAGTTTATAGCCGTTTCGCTTTACTTCAGGACGCATTAACACCGCTCTGAAGGTCTAATCGTTGTTTTAAGTTATCCAGAGCTGTATGAATATACAAATCTTGAATATAACAATAGTATTAAATATTACAATTGTAACAAGACAGACAGCAACACTTTTGCACAATCGATACCCAGCTGATTCAGTCGTTTATAAGAGGACCGAGCCTCTTCTTTTTTCCTTGTCAACATAAAGGCAGTAAGGTGCGCCTTGTTTTCGGCCACTTGTTTAACTGCAAGGCATACTTAATTTGCGGGATGATAACGTATAACCCGTGCCTACAGACACATTTGCTAAAGACCAAAATGGAAGAAGAATATTGCTGTTTGATACAGACCTGTTGATACTAAACCAGCGCTTATGTTGACCTGGATCTGCGTAATAAACGCAACAAATAGGCTTTACTTTTTATTTTACAGCTTAAAGCATGTACGCAGATTAATGCAATATCATATTTAAACAAACTGTTTACAAAAAGTCTACATATGAGCGCGTGTTGTTGTCTTTTCATCAGGCAGCGCGCGCACTTGAACCGCGAGGGAGAGAGAGGAAACCGGCTATATCAGGACATAATCTTTAAAATAAGGATTTCTATTAAAATGTAAAAGGTTTTGTGATTATAACAATAACAGCGGGGCATTAAATAAATGCATATTTTCCGTGGAGCAAGCAATTTGAGGAAGTCTGCGATTTTTATTTGACGGAAGAAATAAACATATGATTGGAAAAAAAGCCTATGCCGGTTATTAAAAAGAATCAGTCAGTATTTTCGTTTTGTAAAATAAATTAATTATTTAAGTGAAAATAATTTAGGGCAGTCATATTTATTTTATTCATTTTATTTAGATTATTCTGCTCTTCTGTGCTAAACACTGCAGGTGCGTGAAGATGCTCTGTTGTTCTGTTCCGCTATTAATATATAAAAATAAATCAGTATTTTAAAATGCAATATTTAATGTGTCATACACAAAATAGACACGTCAATTTGTTTAATATAAAATTAATAGTAATCTGACCAGTTAACCGTTAATAACCGATTTATGAGCGGCGGTTGTCGGTTAGCAAAATTAACGAAATGAGCATCCCTAGCTATTTAATTTACTTTTTCTATGCAAGAGAACTTGATTGAAAAATAATTTTCAACATGCTTGAACCATCTAAACAATGGAGTTTAGTTTGGTTTTTCAACAGTATTTTGTTACAAAGAAAACAGAAGTGATATAGCTTTGCCTATTTATTTATTTTATATATGGCTATTTATATTGTTAATAATTTGCATAGTTAATATTGTTCTTTGATGTTTAGTTTATAAAGATTTTTCAAATGTTATTTAATTAAAAATAGTTTTAAAAATCTTTTTTTTCCCACCCCACACGAAAAAAATAAAATAAAAAATCGTGATACGAATCGAATCGTGGGTCAAAAATCGTGATACGAACCGAATCGTGGGTTTGGTGTATCGTTACAGCCCTAATATATATATATATATATATATATATATATATATATATATGTTTTATAGATTTTAACAGTACAATTCATTTTACTGGTACACAATTAACTACTAAAATATTTTACGTATTACGTTAAGAATGGTTAACACTTGTATTATTTATTATTGTTTTATTTATTTTGTTTAAATATTTAAACGTATTACGTAAACGTATTACGTTAAGTATGGTTAACACTTGTATTATTTATTATTATTTTATTTATTTTGTTTAAACATTTAAATGAGTCTATTCCATCAAATATATATTTTATCGGTCTATATTTCAGTTTTTAAAACAACATGGTGGGTTTTTATTAATGTTTATTGGTGAACTTAACTAATAATATTGTACATCTTTTGACATCAAGTATTGTATTTTTCTTCATTAAGGCAAAACAGAATGGGCAAATAAAGTGAATGAAGGGCTAACATTTTTTATTGTTATTAAATATATATATGTTTTATATATTTTAACAATATCATTATTTTTGGTAAACGGTTAACTACTATATACATTAAGCATACAAACTGTATATATTATGTTAAAAATGATTAACAATTGTTCTATTGTTACAATGCATAATGTTTATCATTGTTTTATTAATTTTGTTTAAATATTTAAATGCAATTTTTATTAAATATATTTTTAAATATATTTTTGTCAGTCCATATTTCAGTTTTTAAAACAATATAGTGTGTTTTTATTAGTGTTCATTGGTGAACAGTCGACTAATAATAATATTGTACATCTTTTGACATAAAATATTGTATTTTCTTTCCTCACGGCAAGACGGAGTATGCAGAAAGGGTTTAAAAACAACTAATAATTATCACTGTAGTTCCTTAGTTGATATATTACATTTATTATTATTTTATTGTTGTGAAAATATTTATTTTTAATTATGTTTCATTAAGTTAAATATTTAAATGAGACACTATTTGATTAGATATGCTCCAATTTTGCATACATTTCAAGCTCAAAAAAAGTCTGGATGAAAGCAGGTAAAAAAAATTTAAACAATTTGGGCATTTTATTAGTCCATATTTCAGTTTTTAAAACAATATGGTGTTTTTTTATCAGGTTATCAGGCTTTTATTGGTGAACAGTAATAGCTAATAATATTGTACATCTTTTGACATCAAACATTCTATTTTCTTTTCTTACGCCAAGACAGAATAGGCCAATATTGTTTTAAAAAATTGCTAATAATTATCACTACAGTTCCTTAGTTGATATATTACATTTATTATTATTATTTTATTGTTATGAAAATATATATATATTTGTGAAAATATTTAAATGAGACTCTATTTGATTAAATATGCTTTAATTTGGCATACATTTCTAGCACAATAATCGAAGACTGGTTGAAAGCAAGTTCAAAATTCCCAGTCAAATGTTTTTACAAGTTCTCTCATTTTATATCAGTTCATAATTGAGAAAACACCATATCTGTGATGGTCATGACCTGTATGTGAACAAATCCCTTGATAAAAAACTAAACAATACATATATAGTGTATTAATAACTGGCACAAACTGATAAAGTGCGACAGAAGAAATTGAGAAGAAAGTGTATTATGTATGTTGTCTCCACATTAGACAGAAATAAACACTCTAAGAAAAACCGTAAAGGTCCAAAAGCAGTAAAAATGTATTGTTTATGGGCGTTTCTTTCATGCATACACATTCAACAACATATTTGTATGTATGTGTTTGTGTGTGCATTCTGTGTAAATGTTGTGCTACAGCACTAGTAAGTGTAATTAAATACAATGCAATACACCAATCCATTGATTTTAATCTAGGTCATGACTGAGGAAAGTTCACCCAACATGTGCACAGCATATGATTATATAATTCCATAACTGTGTCAGCAACTCCTCGTGCCAGTAAATGTGTGACTTATTCATACTGGGATGAGCTGCACACCAAGTCAAATTAGTTTAGATAAAGCGATTGTCCAGTATGGGAATGGAACGCAATGGTCACTGGATCATTCATGAGTCAAGCGTACTTTCACAACACAGTCATTTATGGGGGTTTTGCCTTTTTATGACATGATAATGACAATAAAAGCTATTTTATACTATAACTACTTAAAAAAATAGGATTTGTCAGTTTTATTAATTCAGATTTTCAGATGTCAGTTTTACTATTTTAGTTCAGATGTCAGTTTTACAAATGTTCTGGTTTTTGTACATCAAATTAAACTAAATTAAAATAAACAATGTTGCCTTTTTTCTGCTAGGTAAAATAAAACGTCTTTATACTTGTGTTGTTACGATGCTGGAATTTTGCATTTTGTTTGCAATTTTTCATGTCAGTTTTGAAAATATACTTGTTTTAGTAAGCCAAATTAAATTAAAATAAGCAACATTGCCTGTTTTCTACCCGGTTAAATAAAAACATCTTTATACTTGTGTTGTCACGATGCTGGAATTTCCGACTTTGATACGATACCTTGAAAAATATTGTTAATCGATATCATTTTCGATACCATGTGGAACAAGTTGCGTTGCACAGAATGTCATTTCAGCATCGGTATCACAATACAATAACAATAGTCACATCGCAAATATATGCAATGCTCAGTCTGAATTAAAGTTGTACAGGAGCCACAGAATTGTATTTAATCACTGTATTCATATGAAATGTATATGATTTATGCGAAAAAACATTTCTTACTTTCAATTTTTGTCTTGTTTTTAGTCCAAATATCTACATTTCAAAGTGAAAACAAGATTATTTCACCTACAGTGTACACCACTCGCAGATAATTTCCTTAAAACAAGCAAAAAAAAAACTCTTATTTTTCACTCATTTCTTCTGATGGTGAAAACGAAACCATATATTTTCTTGGTCTAAGACTTGTTTTGATCTTTGGACTATAAATAAGACAAAACAAAGTAAGAAAAGCATTGTATTTGCATTGTAAGCATATTTTTTCATATCCCAATATTCATCACAGAAAAATAAAATATCGCAATATCAGATTTGTCCAATATCGTGCAGCCCTAATTAAAAGTATGCAAAGGAAGTAAAAAGTTAAAAATAAACCATGTAATGCTAATAGCAGGTTTGCAGCAGGCCTTAAATCCAAAAGGAAATAAATTACAAACAAAAGAAAGCTGAATAAGTGCAATCTCATCTTATTTTCTGATTAAATAAAAAGTGTTCAAATATTATTATTATTATTATTAATATTATTCATCTCCCTTCTGGTGAAAAGAGACCAAAAAGCAAGATTGTATTATTTTCGGTATTTTAGTATTGATATTTATCGATATTCTTGACATCACTACTTTATATTTTATTTATTTTTATTTATTTTTTAAATATTTCCCAAATGATGTTTAACAGAGCATGGAATTTTTTCACAGTATTTCCTATAATATTTTCTCTTATGGAGAAAGTCTAATTTGTTTTATTTCGGCTAGAATAAAAGCAGTTTTAATTTTTTTTAAAAACCATTTTAAGGTCAAAATTATTAGCCCCCTAATTTTTTTTTGATTGTAAACAAAAACAGACCATCATTATACAGTGATTTGCCCAATTACTTTAACTGCTTAATTAAGCCTTTACATGTCAGCTGAATACTAGTATCTTGAAAAATATCTAGTCAAATATTATTTACTGTCGTCATGGCAAAGAGAAAATAAATCTTTTATTAGAAATGAGTTACTTAAACTATTATGTTTAGAAATTAAACAGACATTGGGAAAAATATACAGGAGGGCTAATAATTCTGACACTAGCTGTATTTTTTATGTATTAACTACTGTGCATACCTAGTTATAGTCTTTAAATGAAGGATTTTCTGCTGTGTTTTCGTTTGTCCAGGAGGTGTGATAGCTTATGTCTGCTCCTCAAGCTCGGCCTCCAGCCCTGAGTCCTGCATGAGTGACAGCTCTGCCAGCCAATCGCCATCCTCCTCTCCTCCTCTGCCCACTAAAGCGAGCCGTGCCACAGATCTGTCCATCAGCGCAGGAATGCTGAAACACACACGTGGACACACATCTGATAAAAGCCTCGCTAACAAGAGCTCCATCACCAGTGAGTACACACACACACACACACAAACACAGTGAGCACATCTGACAGGATTTACCGACTCTGACGTGTGTTTTCTAGAGCTGAATGGGATGGTGCTGCTGTGTAAAGTGTGTGGAGACGTCGCCTCTGGCTTCCACTATGGTGTTCATGCCTGTGAAGGCTGCAAGGTGAGGAGGCGTATAATTTTTTGGGGTCTTTTCCAAAATACCTATGGGCATTTTAAGGTATCTTCGCTAAGCTAACATAGATATGTATTAATGTACATAGATATACATAGATGTATTAATGAATCAATTTAGTTGCTTGCAATCCAAAAATGTGCAGTTTTAGCATGTATCTGTAAGTGCACTGTATATATTAGTTTATTAATTTTAGATTTGTTCCTATGACTATTTACAATAGTCGACAGTTTTACCCCATTTTATTTTTAATTTGTGTAATTTTGAGTAGTTTCAGTTGAGTAGTCATTATTTCTTATATAATATTAGATCATAGCTTATATATATACACTCACCGGCCACTTTATTAGGTACACCGTACTAGTAACGGGTTAGATCCCCTTTTGACTTCAGAACTGCCTTAATCCTTCATGGCATAGATTCAACAAGATACTGGAAATATTCCTCAGAGATTTTGCTCCATATTGACATGATAGCATCACGCAGTTGCAGCAGATTTGTCAGCTGCACATCCATGATGCGAATAGCTGATTAAAAATTTGCATTAAGGAACAGTTGGACAGGTGTACCTAATAAAGTGGCCGTTGAATGTATATATTTTTTTAGGACATTGGACTAAACCGATAACTGAAAAAAAATATTGATTTTTATAAATATTATTTGAGTTTTTTAGAGTTATGAATCTGTTTTAAGGGTTTAGTTATGGTTTTAGAATGAAATAAATATACATATAAACAATATACAAATATTGGATGAAAACTTGTTGACAGCTAGGTTAAAAAGGAAAACAGAAATAGTCATTTAATTTATACATCGATTATACAAAAAAATTGAATTGTTTCAACAAAATATTGATAAATCCAATAATTGGGTTAAATGTCTTACTAAAGTTTTTATCCTAACAATTGGGATTTTCCATATTTTATACAATTTGGGTTTGGAACAAGCTGTTTAGCACATATGTTACAAATAAATTTACAATGACAGTTTATTTTTAAACAAATAAAATAACTAAATTAAGATGATATACATGTTTTTTTTCTTCCACAGGGCTTCTTCAGAAGAAGTATCCAGCAGAATATCCAGTATAAGAAATGCCTGAAGACTGAAAGCTGCACTATAGTGAGGATAAACCGCAACCGCTGCCAACAGTGCCGCTTCAAGAAGTGTTTATCCGTCGGCATGTCAAGAGACGGTGAGTTTGACAACACAGTCCTCCTCCTAGTGACCTTAAGAGACAGTTCACCCAA
Organism: Danio rerio; assembly: GCF_052040795.2. Lineage (NCBI taxonomy): Eukaryota > Metazoa > Chordata > Actinopteri > Cypriniformes > Danionidae > Danio > Danio rerio. The sequence continues at coordinate 56,003,423 of NC_141036.1, forward strand.
AAATAAAAATCATCAGTTCCTCATCCTTCGCTTGTTCCAGTTTTTCTGCTGAACACAAATGGACGTGCAACACTGATATTATCTACTGGACTTTACTGAAACAAGTTCAGCCTCATATCAAACTGAAATAAAGTCTACTCAAGTCAAAAATCAGTGCATAAAATAAAGAAATCTAAAAAATGAATATGACACAATTTCCTGTGTTTGCATACTGAGTAGTAAAGAAGAACTGACTCTGGGTTTGCAGTGTTAAGCAAAGCTCGTGGGCATGTCTCATTAAAAAAGATGGTATCAAATGGGTTTATGGTTTCAAATACTCGCCGATACCGATGCCAGAATTGATACCGGCGAGTATTTCCAATACTAGTATCGGTTAGGGCTGCTCGATATTGGATAAAAACATGCAGTATATAGTGCAATATTTTATTTTCTGCAATTTATATCATAATATTTCAACAAATAACTTGATTTGGAAATAATTATTACTTTTACATTCTTTGGGATGATTTTGTAGAATGCACTTGCAGAAAACATAATCGACTAATTATCAGCATTGATAAATAATGATATAAATAAACACTATTCAGCTACAGAAATACTATAATCAACTGTACAATAAAGTTGTCTAGTCTTCATTGTATACATAATTAAATGACATTAATCTTTGTTGAAGCTACGTAATGTAATAATTCCTTGTGCCCAAATGCATTAAAGGGGTGGTCCAGAGTGTATTGTTAAGGCTTGGTTGTGTTTATAAGATGCAAAGCAATGTGTGCTCATGCTTCATCTGTAGAAAATCAGGTTATTTTTTCATATACCTTACTTTAATTATATACAGCTACTCAGCTAACATAAAAGGACTGTCGTATTTCCTAGTTCCTCTGAAGACCCACCCTCAAGAGGCTCTGATTGGTCAGCTAGCATAATGTGCTGTGATTCGCAGATTAGCTTCACATCACCAGGAAGCGTTTCTGTTATAACAGACAGCGCCTCTGGCCACGCCCCTTCGCTGCACAGGGTGTATGTGCATAACCTGAAGAGTTTAGGACATCATTAACCCTGATGTTATTTTTGTAGTCCCCAAAGTGTGCTCGCTGCAGGCTTTGCTAATCTAGCTTTGTAAAAGCCAATGTCTCCCTTTGCATTGAACTTTGAGCGTGTTACATTCAGAGATGTTGTTTATGTTCACACAGCTACATTACACATCAACTAAAGTTTATAATATGATATCGTGGTGGACTTTCAATTTATTATGACTCCACGATTTTGATGTATTCTGAACTGTTTACCTGGTCAACTATAATCCAGACTGCACATTGCAGATCCTGCGATGTGACTATTGTGGATTCGCACATTGCGATATCGATGCTAAAACAATATATAGTGCAGTCCTAGTATCGGTGTCGGAACAACCCTAAACTTGACTTGTCTTTACAGCCGTGCGTTTCGGACGCATCCCGAAGCGTGAGAAGCAGCGGATGCTCCTGGAGATGCAGACGGCGATGAACAACATGATGAACAACAGTCAGCTCCAGCACATGCTGCACGTTTCTCCGAGCGACTCGTCCAGCTCTTCTTCTGCATCTCCGCCGGATTCCCCACGCTCCTCGACGGAGTCGCTCGTCCCGATGGACACCGCCTCGTCCTGCTCGTCCGACAGCGGAGAAGAAGACGGACGATTCTCCTACAGTGCATCTGTTTCCCCGGCCGCATCTGAAACACTCAGCAGGGAAGAAGAAGAGCCGCAGATGCAGTGCTGGAGACGCTCAGACTGTCAAAACACCACAGGACCTTACAGGGAACAGACGGCGCAGCAGTGCATTCGCTCACCGACTGAAAACATGAGTTACTGCAGGAGGAACATGAATGAAGGAGGAAACCGAGCACATCTGGTGAGCTGATCTTCCGCTTTTTACATCATCGTATTAATTATACTAACTATAGATAAGGGCGGCACAGTAGCTCAGTGGTTAGTCGCCTCACAGCAAGTAGGTCGCTGGTTTGAGTCTCTGGGTGCTCCCACAGTCCAAAGACATCCGGTACAGGTGAACTGAATAGCCTCAATTGGCAGAAGTGTATGAGTGTATGTGTGTGTGAATGAGTGTGTATGAGTGTTTCCCAGTGATGGGTTGCAGCTGTAAAACATATGCTGGATAAATTCTGGTTTCCGGTTCATTCTGCTGTGGCGACCCCTGATGAATAAAGGAACTAAGCTGAAAAGAAAATGAATGAATGAACTATAGATGAGTGCTGGTATTGGTGACTAATGCTAATTGATGATAGATTGAGAAAAAGTACAATATTCAAAACAGGTCTTGTTATTATAGCTGAGATGTTATTAAATATTAGAAAAGTGTATTAAAACCTTGTAAAACTTAATAAAGATATATTATAAAAGGAAAGTGCATTATTTAGAATGATTAATTAAATTATAATATTATGAGATTATATTATTAATTAAATTAACTATTAATATTATATATTAATATTACTACTACTTAGCTTTACTACTAATTTTAATTTACTTTTATATTTCCCAAGTGATGTTAAACATTTTCTTTTGCACATCAAATTATTTATAAAGCACAATTTTTAAAAACTGAATAATATTTTTTGGTATTTATTCCAGCTAAATTAAATAGGAAATACTGTAAAAAAAAATAAATAAATAAAAAAAAAATTCTTTCCTCTGATAAGCATCATTTGATATTAAGAAATATTTTTAAAATATTCACAATTTTACAGAATTTAACATTTTGCCTTTTAATGTGTTTGAATTTTCATGCTAGGGTTGCACGATTTTGGTTAAAAATCTAACTGCAATGTTTTTTTTATTTTTTTTATTTTGCAATATGAATGCAGTTTCACCAGATGACTTAATATCTCTATTTGGAAAGAATTTATGGTATATTGATTGGGATGATTCTGTAGTGGGAGTGCATCTCTATAAAATCTAACGAACTATACAAGAAGATACACTTTTTTAAATAATTTTTTGACTTTTATAGTATTCAAGTACAGTAATTGAATAATAAATATAAGAATAATTCAATAAAATTAATCATTGTTAAAGTCACGAATGGTACAGTTTCTTATGTCTGTTTAAAATCATTAAACAATCACAGGCATCAAAAACACAAGCAAAGATCAATTCTACTATAAACTCAACATTGCATATCCTCTGATGTGTCTATTGTGAATGATCACGTTGCGATATCAGTTATAAAACGATATATTTGCATGCTTTTTGTCATGTTTTAATGCTGATAATGTGAACAAAGCACAAAATGTTTAATTGTTATTACATTGTACAGTGTAATTAATTACACAATTATTTAAATAATTATTTTAACATAGTTACGCATTTATAATACTTCATAAATGTCAGGGTTTATATAAATTATTCTTACAATTTATTTAGTTTAATTTAGTTTAGTTCAATTTAACTCATTCGTAATATGTCAAATAATTGTAACAATTATTACAAAATAATTTATTATTTAATCCTCTATATGACTGCTCTTTATTTAATAATTTATTTTAGTAACACTTTACAATAAGGTTTTATTAGTTAATGTTAGTTAATGCATTCGCAAACATGAAGAATGAACAACACATGTTAGTGAAAATACAGTTGTTCATTGTTCATGTTAACTCACAGTGCAATAACTAATGTCAATGCTTTAGTAAATGCTTAACTATGATTAATAAATGCTGTACAAATGTTATTCATTATTAGGTCATGTTAGTAAATACATTAACTAAAGAAACCTTATTGTAAAGTGTGCCCTTTATTTTAAAAGTGGAAATAAATCTGACCACACCTGTTTCCTTTTTCAGGTTTGTCCCATGAGCGCCTCCCCGTTTGTTGACGCCTCCAGACCCGGTCATGAAGTCTGGGAAGAGTTTTCCAGGAGTTTCATCCCTGCCGTTCGAGAGGTTGTAGAGTTTGCTAAGCGGATCCCAGGCTTCCAGGAGCTTTCCCAACACGACCAGGTCAACCTGCTGAAGGCCGGCACATTTGAGGTAAAGCCTCCCTTAACCGTTGGTTTGCTGTGAGGGAAAAATGCACAAAAGAAAGCCCCGCCCCATACTCAATATCCTGTTTCAGCTGGAAGTACATGTGTGGACATACAGTGAAATTAAATGTCTTGTCTTGCAGAACTACGGCGCTACATAAATGAGCATAATCATCAATATAAACACTGCATGCATGGATTTTTTTTCGTATTGTGATGCAGTTCCTAGAGAAGCAGAATATTAAATGAGCAAACAGTGGGCGTGGCTTGTCCTGCAAGCTGATTGGATGTAGTAAAGTTTATTCAGAAAGAAGGGGTTTGAGGAGTGTTTTTACAAACTATTAGTGTCCTCCTCCTCACCATTTCTGTTTGTTGTTAAAACTGACAGCTGGAGGGGCGTGGTTATGTATGTTAGCCCCGCCCAATACCTCAGACAGATCTAATAACAATGTGTTTGATGACTTTTGATGACTAAATATCTGTAACGTTGCGGTTCTCCTCTGTGCAGGTGCTGATGGTGCGTTTCGTGCCTCTATTCGACGTGCAGCAGCGGACTGTGAGTTTCATGAGTGGCAGGAGGTACAGTGTGGACCTGCTGCGCTCCATGGGGGCCGGAGAGCTGCTCAACTGCATGTTCGAGTTCAGCGAGAAGCTCGCCGCTCTGCAGCTCAATGATGAGGAAATGAGCCTCTTCTCTGCTGTGGTGCTCGTGTCTGCAGGTACGACAATAAAGAAGACACAAGTACTTTTCTCTTTAATGATTATAGAGCAGTTGACATTATAGTGTGCATTACTTTAATTAATATACATCACTAATAACAATTCATTTGTAACTCGCTTTGCATAAAAGTGTCTGCTAAATTATTTAATTTAAGTATATATATTTAAAGTAATTAACTTTACTAATAATCAGTAAATAGAAAAGTTGCTTGCTTGTGCTTTTTTTTAAAGTAGATTATTCAATAATAGATTTATAATAAACACAAGCAAGCAACTTTACTTTTCTATTTACTAATTAGAGAGCAGTTTTCAGTGTGCATTACTTTAATATACATTATTAATAACAATTCAATTCAATAACAAGAAGATTTGGATAAAATCATCTGCTAAATTATTTAATTTAAATGTATTTAAGTAATAAATTAAATACATGTATAATTAAGTAATTAAGTAATAGATTTTATAATAATAATTATTTGTTATGTTATTTTCTAGATTTGCTGTGATTCTTATAAATACTAATCATAACACTATATTGAACAATTTATTTATAATAATTTACTTTTAAAAGTAAATTATATTTTAATCCAATTAAAAATGTAGTGTTTCCTCTACAACCTAGTCTGAAGCAATATTGCTACACTTAACAACTCACTAACAATTTAATGCTCTCCATGGAATGTACATCAGTTATATTAAATAGTTAATCATTAGTGCATCATTAATCATTTAATCCATTTTATACAAAAAATACAATAATTTAAATAAAAAAAAGTTATTCAATAATATAAAAAATGCTGTAATAATAAATTAGTAAAGTTTTAATTATAAAAATTAAAAGAATCATAGAAAATGTATTTAAAAACACATGAATATAATTTTTTGAATATCGATTTGTATTTTTATGTACATTTAAATGTGTAAATTATTTTATACATATTTTTATGTGCTATTTATTTACTTATTTATTTATTTACTTATTTATTTATTTACTTAATTTATTTACTTATATATATATAGATATAGATAGATAGATATAGATATATACATACACAGTTGAAGTCAGAATTATTAGCCCCTCTCTTTATTATTTTTCTTTTTTAAATATTTCCCAAATGATGTTTGGTTCCTTGGTTCCTTGTTCCTTGTTCAGAGCAAGGAAATTTTCACAGTATGTCTGATAATATTTTTTCTTCTGGAGAAAGTCTTATTTGATTCATTTTGGCCAGAATAAATGCAGTTTTTAATTTTTAAACACCATTTTAGGGTAAAAATTATTAGCCCCTTTAAGCCCCTTTTCAATAGTCTACAGAAGAAACCATCTTTATACAATAACTTGCCTAATTACCCTAACCTGCCAAGTTAACTTAATTAACCTAGTTAGGCCTTTAAATCTCACAGTAAGCTGTATAGAAGTGTCTTGAAAAATATCTAGTCAAATATTATTTACTGTCATCATGGCGGAGATAAAAAAAAATCTGTTATTAGAGATGAGTTATTAAAACTATTATGATTAGCAATAAACAGAAATTGGAGAAAAAAAATAAACAGGGGCGCTAATAATTCTGACTTTAACTGTATATATATGCTATTAACTTAAGTTAATAAATAAATATAAATCAACTTATTCATTGTTTGTCTTGCTGCATCAATTATCTTTGTTTAATTTTTGTCACATTTCCAAACTACAACAAACCACATTAAGTAAACCTAGCATGCAACTCACCGAATTCTTTTTGCATTCACAGACCGATCAGCAATTGAGGACGTTGTCGGTGTGGAGGCCCTTCAGGAAAGCCTAATCCGAGCCCTGAGGAACCTAATCATGAAAAACCACTCAAACGAATCCTCTGTGTTCACCAAACTGCTCCTAAAACTGCCTGAGCTGCGATCGCTCAACAACATGCACTCCGAGGAGCTGCTCGCCTTCAAAATACAACCCTAAACAACCAACCTGCACTCTCCATTTTACTCTTGAATGTATTTAACAGGCTTTTATACTGAATAACGACGCATTCGTACGCTATTATTAGATATTGTGATATTTGCTAATGACGCACAAGCGAAAGCGAAAAACGTTTGTTTTTTAAAACACATGAAAGACTCTTCCTCTTTTATTTATGTGCAATAGCTGCTAACGCATGGCTAGTCGTATAAGAGCAGCTTTACGTCGTGTTTGTCCAGAAGAGTTTGTATTGATTAAGGCCAGACGCTGCAGGCTTTTTAGGCTTTTCATAAATGCCAAGTAAACATGCACTTAAAAAAAGCATAAAAAATATAAACTTTATCTTTTTTTGCACTTTTTGTAAATTTCAGTCACAATACATATTTTAATAGGCTGTTTTTCATCTCAACTAAGCCACAAATTGTTTTTTTTAGCACTGTTTAGGTACATTACAGTTTTGCAGGAACTACTTTATCTGTGCATTTAAATATCATCACGTTTTAGAATGCTCCAAATTGGCCGGAACTACTTTATCTGTGCAGTAAATAACATCACGTTTTAGAATGCTCCAAATTGGCCGGAACTACTTTATCTGTGCATTTAAATAGCAGTCGACATTTAATTAGCAGCCGATTTTAAAATGCTCAAAATCTGCAGGTACTACTTTAAATGTGCATTTAGGAAACAGCACATTTAAGAATGCCCAAAATCTGCCGGAACTACTTTGTCTGTGCATTTAAATAGCAGTCTATTTTAGAATGCTCAAAATCTGACGGAACTACTTTATCTGTGCATTTAAGTACCAGCACATTTTAAATGCTAAAAATTGGCCAGAACTACTTTATCTGTGCATTTAAACAGCAGCACATTTAAGAATGCTCAAAATTGGCCGGCACTAATTTATCTGTGCATTTTAAACAGCAGCACATTTTAGATTGCTCAAAATCAGCCAGAACTACTTTATCTGTGCATTTAAATAGCAGTTGATTTTTGAATGCTCAAAATCTGCCGGGACTACTATATCTGTGCATTTAAATAACAGCACATTTTAGAAAGCCTAAAATTTGCCGGAACTACTTTATCTGTGTATTTAAATAATAACACATTATAGAATGCGCTAAATCTGCCGGAACTACTTTCTCTTTGTATTTTAATAATAGTACATTATAAAATGCGCTAAATCTGCGGGAACTACTTTATCTGTGCATTTAAATAGCAGTTGATTTTAGAATGCTCAAAATGGTCTGGAACTAATTCATTTGTGCAATTAAACAGCAGCACATTTTAAAATGCTCAAAATCTGCCAGAACTACTTCATCTGTGGATTCAAATCATAGCACATTTTAGAATGCCCATCAGCCAATCAGAAGCAAGCATTCAACAGCCCTGTAGTATAATGATGGCTTTTTATTTTTAACCCTTTTTTTCGCCTGCAGTGTCTAGCCTTAATGGACTGATTATGTGTTGTTGTGTATATAAATATCTGATGTCAGTTTTCTGAATGTATGTCAGCATGTCGGCATTGTTTTCACCTGTATAACAGGGCTTTTGCACGAGGTGTCGAGGAACAGGTGCGTTCGGCACCATAAATACGGAGCACAGACGGAAAACATCCGCCTGCCCAATTTATAATTTATAAGCGGAGTCACTTTAAAAGCCGTTTTTTATATATCGACCATGTATTAAGAGGTGTTATAAGTCTTCCATTATGCAAACGTGTATAGTGGACCTGAACAAACGTACTGAAAGAAATGGAGTTTATTTATGGCTGTTTGTACAGATTGCCTTATTATTATTATTACTTTTGTTTCTGACGTTTCTCTGGAATAACGGTGGAGCAGGGAATCCATGTTAAAGTCCCAGTTATTTTGGGATGCACTTCTTGCGGTTTACTCTATGCATATGGAAACAGTGTGACATTATGGACATTTCTCAGCCTGTAATCCAATAGGATAAAGATATACTGCTCCCCTATTCAGTTTTGGTGTGTCCATGTGTTTTTTTGGTTGTTTGTTTCCTTATAAATAACAGTGCAGTATGTATAGTTGTGTATATCTATTTGAAATATATCATTATGAAAAGAAAATCAATAAATATTTACTTGTCATTTGTTGTTGAGCCTCTTTAATACACATTACATGTTTTTATTTTAATTTAATACGTTTTATCAGTAGATTTCTGTCACAATACATATTTTTTAAGGGTATTTTTTTCTGAACTGAGCCACAAATTTAACTTTTAGCACTGTTTACGTACATTAAACATCACAGTTTGCTGGAACTACTTTATCTGTGGATTTAAATATCACGTTTTAAAAATGCTTCAAATTGACCGGAACTACTTTATCTGTGTATTTAAAATACAGTACACATTTTAGAATGACCAAAATCTGCCTGAACTACTTTATCTGTGCATTTAAATAGCAGTCGATTTTAGAATGCTCAAAATCTGCTGGAACTACTTTATGTGTGCATTTAAATAGCAGTATGTATATATATATATATATATATATATATATATATATATATATATATATATATATATATATATATATAACACTATCAATGACACTGTTTTTCCATAAACTAATGAGCTGTTTGTTGTCTATGCTCACATAGGGAGCTTCCTGAAACTGAAGATTATAAGTAACCAGTTTAGAACATATTGAGCTTAAGTGGTAAAGCTTAGCACTAATCAAATGGGATCAAGGAACAAGACTTCATTTAAACATTAAACATAAATAAATTTAAAATTAGTTTATATTTCAATTTGTTTCATGTCTTTAAATATATTACTTTAAATAATATTCAAAACTATATATAAAAAACATTTACTATAAATATTTTTAAACGTTATTATTATAATACAGTGTATATTTTTATATCATATAAATTTGTCATTTGAGATCATATCTTTTTATTGCACTTCATATGTTTATCCACTACACTGCAAATTTTAGTAGATAGTAGATTTAACTAGAGTAGAGTTTATATGAGGTCAACTATAAAAGTGGTTAAATAACACGTTTGAAAATGTTAACATTATCAACACTGGAAGAGTGTTAATTAGCAAACTCTTATAGTGTAAAACATCTGTTAAATTTACAAAAGAAATATGAGCAACTGTGGTTGCCATAATTTATCTGTGCAAAATACGGAAGTTTTATAGAACTGTTTAAATTTACGAATAATAACCGTATTTCATGAACTGATACTATGTTCAGTTTACAAAATCATAGCTTAGTGCACAAGTCATTAGATGCATTAATGTGTTCATGTTTGATTGCCACAATGGTGACACAAAAAACGTTTTGCTGTTTTTTTTCCCCTTTCTTGATTTTACAGAAAAATACCAGCAGCTGTGGTTGCCAGTAATCTACTGTTTTTAACATTTTACATTCATAAATTCAATCTACAGAATATTTCTGTTAAAATACATTCAGTCTGTATTTTTATCGAACAGAGAGAACTGATAATATACTGCTTACCTGAAATAAATTGAAGTTCAAGTCAGAATTATTAGCCTCCGTTTAATTATTATTTTTTTAATATTTCCCAAATGATGTTTACCAGAGCAAGGAAATTTTCAGTGTGTCTGATAAAAAAAAATTCTTTTGGAGAAAGTTTTAATTGTTTTATTTTGGCTAGAATAAAAGTAGTTTTCACAATTATTAGGCTCTTATTGTCTGTAGAACAAACCATCGTAAAACAATACTTGCCTAATTACCCTAACCTGCCCAGGCAACCTAAATAACCTAGTTAAGCCTTTAAATGTCACTTTAAGCTGTATAGAAGTGTCTTGAAAAATGTCTAGTCAAATATTATTTGCTGTCATCATGGCAAAGATAAAATAAATCAGTAATTAGAGATGAATTACTAAAACTAATATGATTAGAAATGTGTTGAGAAAATCTGCTCTCCGTTTAACAAAAAATGGGGAAAAATAAATCCATTTTAATCCATTTAACTATTGACTCTTAACAATTTATTGTAAAAGCAGTTAATCGGGAAAACAGAATACAGAACATAGTCAAGAAACAAGCATGTGTATAAAGTGCACTGGTCATCCTGAGATAGACAATTAATAGAAAAATTATGGAAGAACTTAACAAAAAAAATTTGTGAATATTAGTTAGCAGTAAACAACACTAAAGCACTCATTTCAACATTTATACAAACATTATTAGAATTCATTTAAATTAAATTATCTTAATTTTTAAAAAGTATATATATATATATATATATATATATATATATATATATATATATATATATATATATATATATATATATATATATATATATATATAGGGAAAGAGTTTAGATGCAAAAACCTCTAAGTGCCATATGAAATTTTTTTAAAGCCTTATTCTCCTTTGTTTTTGTTAAGTTATTAAGTTATTTCACTTTGATGAGCATGAAAATAACTTATTATTTGCCATGAAAGTGAAATTACTGAGCCTACCAACAGAAGTCTGATAAAAATGATAATTTTTGAAGAAAATTTCAGACGTCATTTAGAGGTTTTTGCATCTGAACTCTTCATATTTATACAGTGTATGACATGTTATTTACAGTACATCATAAATAAATGCTCTAAAATGTAATTTCTAAATCCTCTGTCTATTTAACTGGTTAATTCCTGAGTGAAAGCAATAAACTGTATGGAAATCATTTAGTTTCAGAAAACTAAAACTAACTTATTTAAGTTAAAATTTGTGCTGGGGAAAGATTAATCGCGATTAATTGCAACCAAAATAAAAGTTTTTTTGACAAGATATAAGTGTGTGCGCAGTGTTTATTTATTATGTATTTATACCCAATACACACATGCATGTATATATTTAAGAAAAAGCTTATTTATGTTTAGATGTAAAATAGAGGGTGGGCCATTTATATGGAAAGACCTTAATAAAATGGGATTGGTTATTGATATTAACGTGGCACATTAGTATATGTGAGGGGGCTTGTAAATAACTCATGAAAGAATAAAGCTGCGTTAAAAACCAAGCACACCATTGTTTTTCTTGTGAAATTCCCAAAAGGTTTATTAAGGTGTATCTATATAAATGGTCCATCCTGTATATATATATATATATATTACAGATTATATATATCAATTTAAATATCTATGTGACAAAAGTTTTGTTTTTATGTATGTGTTTGTTTCACTTATACATGATAAGTACACAAATAAAACACACACACACATACACACACACACACACACACACACACACACGTCAAAACAATCTGTTGTTTTGGATGCAATTAATAACAATCAATCTTTGCCCAGCATTAATTAAAATATTTTGAATGTGAATGTGTGAATAGACAGAAAGATGAGGACAATCATCTACTGTATGTCCTTATTGTCTGTTACTGCAGTCTAATGGGTTCATATATTTCCCAGCATCAGCATATGTTCTTCAGACGAACATAATCAGCTTATGATTCGTTATGTCTCTGCATGTGTCAGGTGTGACCTGAGAGGTTGATGCCATCATCAGACGCCACATCTCCAGACATGACAGCTGTCAATCAATCAATCACTGACGGTCGATCGATCAGGGAGTTTGAGTTTGTCTTGTTGCTGCTCCTGAATCCAGATCTCTTCTGCAGTTCACACACACACACACACACACACACACAGGTTGGTTAAAATACAAATGAAATCAAATCTAAGCATATTCATTTTGTTAGCTCTAGGGATGTGACGAGAGGCTTACTCCACGTGACAGGACGAGACACGAGACTGGGTGTGTGTGGTTCAAATTCAATCCTGCCACCAATCTTCAGTGCTAAACTCACCCTTGCGCTCCATCATAACATCACAACTCACGAGACAACTTTTCACCTCATTGAGAAATCTCGTCACAATTTTGTCGTAGCCCGAGATTTCGTCACACCCCTAGTTAGCTCACATTACCAGTTTTATGGTGAACAATTCATCTGTGCATGTTATTAAGAAAAACAAATGCTTGCCTTTGCAACCTAACGGTCTACTTATAATCTAATGAGAATGAGTTGCAATGTAACTTAAATTCAACAAACTAGCCAGCAAAATAAGGTGTGACCGTATTGGTTTCTATTGTTATGGTTTTCTGTAAACTGGTCTTTTCATTTGGTATTAATTTTGATATTTTAATGTTAATTTATCTTTCGGTATTATTGGTTTCAGTTGCTATGATTTAATGTTAGTGGCTAATGGAGATCTAAATAAACACACAAACCAAATAAACAGCCAATGAATGAGACAAAAGTTTATATTACCTGCTGTAATATCCGTTCTCCTCCAGCACATCCTCCACCATACTCTGAAACATCAGACAAACTTCAGACTGATGGGGTTTAAAAGACAAATTATGCTAAAATCTAGCAACTCTAGTGTGTCTCAAAGAGATAGTCTATCCCCCAAAAATGAAAACGTCTTGTTTATTTATTCAGCCTCAGGTCAAGATGTACAGTAGGTGACTTATTTTCTTAAGTAGAACATTAAAGAAGGTTGTTCTTGCTGAATTGGTAGTGGTTCATTTAAAGCAAGGCAATGATCACCCCTTTTTACTAGTTTTTTAACATATGTTTCTTTTTTGTTGATTTAATCACTTATTTATTTGTGCCTTTATTTATTTAATATATTTTTATGCATTTAAGTTGATCATTGTTGTTGTTTTTTCTTGTAACTGGGAAAAAGTAAATATATCTGATGTAAAATGATATTATGTGTCACGTTTAGCGTGATCAAAACAGGAACAAAAAGGTGTGGATCCAAGTGCAGGTTTATTTTCAATCGTGCAGCAAACAGAAAAACAAGATGTTTGGTGTTCAAAAATAACTATAACAAATAAACAGCAAAACAAGAAACTATGACAGAAACAGGATCAGGAACAAGACTAAGGTAACAACAAACTCGATATTCAAGACTTACTAGAAACTGATGACAAGATAGACAAACGACGCAGTAACAAACAGAGGTGGAATGGTAAATATATAATCCAGGTAATCAACGGAGATTGGAGACAGCTATGGTTGAAATCAGTGTAGATGACAGACCGGGTGTGTGCACGAAAGAATGTATGGAAATGTAGTCTTTTTGGGTGCTGTAGTTTCACTCAGTGTCCATTGAACTACAGCACCCTCAGGTGGTCACTGACAGTCGTGACAATTATGTATTAATATGTATTACACTAATTTGAATTTAAGGGCTCTATTTTGATGGTCCATGTGCAAAGCGCAGGGCGCAAACGCTTTCAGGGCGTGTCAGATTCCACTTTTGCTAATATAAGGACGGAAAAATCCGCTTTGCACCGTGGCTGATCTAAAAGGGTTGAGTTTATTTTCTTAATGAGTTATAGGTGTGTTTTGAGAATAAACCAATCAGAGTCTCATCTCTCAGGAGCCAGTTGCGTTGCGCTGTAAGTGAATTTGCTATTTACATGACGACTTTGTAAGAGGAAAAACTGAACACTTCACTAGAGAGAAAAAAGTTAAACAGAGCATCTACAGCGCGAAAATGAGAGATAAGGCATCTCATAATCTACTTTTACTTTCACTCTCCTGGATAGGGAAACCTTGAACGCACAGACATCAATTAGCCTATAAATAATCAATTTTGTTTGTTAAGTGCGAAGATTTGTTTCAAAACTATTTCTAAATTCAGTTCTAATTTCCAGCAAACGAATAAATGAATAATAATAACAAAGTCAAAAAACTGAGTTATAACCAAATACACCTGCTGTGCCCCATATGGTCTAAAACCTGACAGGTGGGCAAATCTAAGCTTGTTTTTAATAAAACAAATATAAATATGGATATAATAAATAATACTGCTGATAATAATAACATTATGCAAAAGCAAATTGTTATAAATGAACTGATAAAGCCTCCCGAGATGAATAAGGCATGAAGCAGTGTTTTTTATATTTATGTAGGCTCGAAAATAATATGTTTTGTAACATTTTAATCATTTATATTTATATCCTATATATATCCTTATTATATCCTATATATATCCTTAATATTTTACATCTTTTTCATATGTATAGATATTTGCATATAGCTCTACATCTTGTGTGTACGAAAGTGTTTTGGTCTATTGAAAAATCTATTATAGTTTCTCAAAATAGCAACGCGCCAGCAATGCGCCTCAACACGTCTCCTTTTTTAGACCAAATCGCCTATGAGCGCACAGATGAGCGCAGATGCATTTGCTATTTAATCAGTGTGGCGCAAAACATCAAAACGACTCTTGCGCCAAGCTGAAACTAGCAAACAACAATTGCGTCGTGCCGTGCGCCACATTGCGCCGGGTGTATGATAGGGCCCTAAGTGTTTTTTTCTGCTCTTTGTCTTTTCAAAAAACAATAAAGTTTTCTTAAAATAATGTTAAAAATGTTTAAAAATAAATTAATCGATCAATCTGTGCAAGAAATGTAACATTATTTATAATATAATGTAAGTCAGGGGTTTCCAAAGTCGGTCCTGGAGTGCTGGCTGACTTTAGCTCCAACTTGCTTCAACACACCTGCCAGGAAGTTTCTAGTATACCTAGTAGGAGCTTGATTAGCTTGTTCAGGTGTGTTTGTTTAGGGTTGGAGCTAGACTCTCCAGGACACTGGCCCTCCAGGACTGAGTGTGGCCACCCCTGATGTAAGTAATACTTGAACACTCGTCATCAAGCAACCAAAACAGGTAACAGTTTATTTTAATTTTGGAATTAACCCCTTTAAGAATGTGCCTGTGAAGCTCAAAATATCTCAAATGCTCCTATTTGTGAGGAAGTGAAAATATGTGTTTTTGTGTATCTCTTTAAATGCAAATGAGCTAAAGTGCCCCTCCCCTTTTCTTGAAGAAGGTGAAGCCTTTACAGATTGTGCTTCAGACACTCCGGCGAAAACAGATTAAACATTTTAAAGTCTTATATGTTTAAGCAGCATCAGATAGACAACAATATTCTACATAATAAGAATGATTAAAATCCAACCTGTATATCTTCATATGTGAGGCCGTCTTGAAGACTGGAGTAACCTGATTCCCCTGGAAAATGAATAAGACCAGCTCAGAGAAGTTTGTAAGGCTTTAAAGTGTAATAAGAAGAAATTCTGAATTACACTTCCACGATTTTCTGCGTTTGAGGGGTCTGAGCTTAGAGACTGAATCATGGACCACCACTCTCTGCTGGCTGAAGACATCTCTACCAGCTCCTGACTGCCTTGAAGAACCTGAAAATTTGACAATGAAACAGCTGAAAAGCTAGATATTCAGATATTATTCCAACTTGCAATACTGAAGTATGTTTTATCGTAATTCTGTGGTTTCATCTCATATTTTGAATTATGAGTTTTGATTTTGAAATACTGACTTATTTAATGGATTTCAGTGTTTAAACCCACGCAATTTTACTCTAAGTTTTTTTTTTTTACTTTTTCCTCCCACAATTCTGAGTTCATATATTTTACAATTTGGACTTGGAGTTGGATATTGCAAGTTTTTCTTCTTTCTCAATATGTCAAGTTTACAACTTTAGTTCTGAATCTTTTAGATCTTGCAATTCTTACTTTTTTTTTCTCCTGCAGTTTTCCCCCACAAAACTCTACATTTAGATTTCTACTTTTTCTCTCAAAATATTTGGGATTTTTTTCCATTATAACTGTGAGTTTAGATTTCACAATTCCTACCTTTTACCTCCTGCAATTTTGACTTTTTCCCTCACATAATTCTGAATTTAAATCTCAAAATTCCTACTTTTTCACTCAGTTTTTTTCATTTTTAAATGAATTTCTGAGTTTAGCATTCACAATTTTCTAATAAACACAATCTTCCCAACTTTGTAATAAATATAAATTGAAAATGTAATTTAAACATTTTATCTTACAATCTAACCATTTAGACATTTTTTCACAAAAAAATCTCATGATAAAATCTCATGAATCAGAATATTCTCAGTAGAGACTTACCTATAACTTATTTCAAGGAAAAAAACATTAATTGTTACTTAGACTTTTTTTATAAAGCGCATTATAAGAACAGTTGTTGACTATTGTGCAGTACACAAATTGTGTTAAAAATGTATCAATAAGATCAAAGTAATAAAACAACATACTATATATACTACATGAAACAGAAAACAGCAAGCCTCCGGTATTAAAATCATTTTCTAAAAGGTGAAGTTTCAGTTTCCCCTTGAAAACAGATTCAGTAGAGATTATTCTAATAGAAAGAGGTAGACCATTCCACAATTTGGGACCCACAATGGAAAAGGCCCCGTCTCCCATTTTCTTTAACTCTGATCTGGAAACTTTGAACAGTTGAACAGTTTCTGACTTGATGACGGTAAACATCTAGCAGATATGTTAAGTCACAAGTTCAGATAGATAAGAAGGCGCCAGACCATTTAAAACCTTACAAACAAAGAGTAAAATGCTAAACTGTGATCTAAAACATACCGGCAACCAGAGATGTATAAAGTACTAGAGACCCATACTTAAGTAAAAGTACAAGTGCTCTATCAAAAAGTGACTTGAGTAGAAGTAGAAGTGCTCTTTAAGCACCATACTTAAGTGGAAGTACAAAAGTATTCAACATTTTTTGTACTTAAGTATTGCAAGTAGTTTATTTAAAAATTTACTACTCAAGTACTGAAAGTAAAAGTACAAGTATTGTGTAATGTAGTTATTAAAGAAGGCAGTCAAAAGACATCATATTGTTTTGTTTATTTTAAATATCTTTGGGGCACTTGATTAAGCAGAATGAAAAGAAACATGGCTAACGATACTGTTTTTCTCTGTAAATAATTTCTATGGTACAAGAATTCACATCGTCAGGCTCTTTTACCAGAAAATCACTTCACTGATGAGATAATTCAGCATGTTCATTCATACTCTCTCTCTCTCTCTTTTACACACACACACACACCTAAATGTACACTCTTACACATTCATACACTCTCACACACAGTTCTCACTCTATCTCTCTCTCTCTCTCACACACACACACACACACACACACACTTTTGTGAATTGTGGGGACATTACATAGGTTACAATTGTTTTTATACTCTACAAACTTTTGAATGCTCTAACCCCAAATCCAATCTCTAAACCCAACCCTTACAGGAAATTATGTGTAGTTTTACTTTCTGAAAATAAAAAAATATTTAGTGTGATTGAATTTTATACATAATGTCCACATAATTCACCATCTCCTCCTAACATCTGTGTAATACCGATGTTGTTATACATATACATGGGCGCACACACACACAAACACGAAATTACACTCTTTTACACTCTCATACACACACACTCTCTCTCTCTCTCTCTCTTACACACACACAGACGCACACACAGGTACAATCACACTGTTTCTCTCTTACATGCATTATTCACTCACACTTTGGTAGTTTTGAAGTTTGATTGGTTAATACCACAATAAACAGGAGTTATGTCTTCTGGAAGCAGTCGTGAAACTAAACTAAACAAGCAAACTAAATCCTGTTGCACTAATTCACTTGATTTTGATTTTATTGTAAAAAAAAAAGAAAAAAGAAAAACAGGAAAGTGTCTATAGTACTGTGTTAAAAGAAACTCTAAAATACTTTATGGCTTATGGCTATGGTTTAGTATTATTTTTTTTAAATTTTGATTATGTTTTTAATTAAATTGGTCTTGCACTTATTGCTTTTATATTGCATAAATATATTGCTTTTGTCTTGGTGTGACAGTTATAGGGTTATTTTTAATACAATTTTGTTCTTTAATACAGCAGTCACATATATGAACTGTACTCTTAATTTGACCTGCTTAAAGAAAGCACTCTTTCTGAATGTATCAAACAAAACTCATGCACAGAAGACAGCATGAGCATTTACAGCTAATAAACTCATGTCAATATTATACCGCCTGCTTTTTGAGCGCTGACAGGCGAGGTCTTATGATGATTGGTTATTATCTTCATCTGCTCAACAGAAAGGGCTTTAGAAAAGAAGCGTTGTTCACCCATGGCGGGAAGAATAGCCGGTTATCACAGGTAATAGACACAGTGGAGAAAACTTGAACATCAGGCACGCTCGTGTCTGGATGGATCGACAGCTTTAACAGCCAAGAAAAGAGGGAAAGTTACCTTACAAACAGGCCAGCGGGTCAAATGTCCAAAGTGAGAAAGAGAGAGGCAGAGGTGAAGTTTTACAACATTTCTCCCTATAGTAAATTAGCGGCTCGTGTGCCGCCTTCACTCGCGCCTCCGTCCTCCGCAATAGTATTGCGACATCGCGCATAGGAGATAAATGACGTCATCACGTAATCACCGGTTATGACCTATTACTGAACTGATATCGATCATTTTGACACCCCTAGTAACGAGTAACGATGCATCACATAAAAAATCTATCGGAGTAAAAGTATTAAACTCATGGAAAATATGTACTTAAGTAAAAGTGGAAGTAGGAGAAAAAAATAACACTCCAGTAAAGTACAGATACTGCCTTTTAGTACTTAAGTACAGTAGTGAAGTAGTTCTACTTCGTTACTATACATCTCTGCCGGCAACCAGTGCAGAGAGAGGGGTAATGTGCTCACATTTACGAGGGTAAGAAGTCTAGCAGCTGCATTTTGAACCACTTGTAAGCGATGTACATAGGATTGACCAATACAAATATGAATCAAGTTAGATAAAATACACAATCATCTGTTGTTGCACAGAGAAAAAATAGCTTCCAAAAGCTTTTAAATAAGTATTTTTACACTGAAGTTTGCAGTAATAACCACTAGGGGGAGCTGTTTTCCACCTTGATGTTTCCAACGATTTTAAAGCCTCTATTTTCACAGTTCACTATTGCTCGAAGCAAACAAAGAACACACATATGATATTATGCAATTTGGTGTGAAATTATTAAGAATTCTTAATATCTAAAGTACCTTATTGAGCTCCACTTTGAGATTGTATGCATCACTTCCATATATGAAGAGCGACTTCTTAAAGCGTTCAATTGCTCTCTGCTTGAAGCTGTTTTGTGGTGCTGGAGGGAGCTAAAAACAGAAAACAGGATTAAAAGGGGCTGAAATGTCTCGAAAAATGTCTGAAAGCAGACTTTAAATGACCTGAGTGATGAATATAATCTTGTGCAGGAGCTCAAGAAGCCTTTGGTTGGGATCATCAATTTGTCGAACTTTTCTCTGAGATAAACAAATTCCTGCCGACGCTAACACACAAACAACATATGGAAACACAGTTTAAATGTGTTGAATATTTCATGATTTACTTTATAATTCATGAGATTTCATCTTAATACTGTGCATACTATCATTCTTACCAGGACGTGCTTTTGGCTTTTGAAAATCTCCACTGTGAATTACAAAACAAAAGACTTTAAATGCCTTTAGATGGCATCACATGATAAACATTAGAAATTGCTTTCATATTTCTTAGCAGTTACAAAGAACCTGCAAATATTGTATTAAAGTTAAAGTTTTTAAATTAAAAAAGCATGCATAAAATCATGTAAAGATGCATAAAAAACATGTAAACAATAAAGTAAAGCTTCAAAAAAAAATACTTCTTACACTTACATTATTTTTAATATATAGTAGAATACTATATTTAATATAATGTAATGCAATTAGACAAACCCACCTGGACATGTTCAGTTCATCAGCACCCTTCACACCACACTGGGATACTTAAAAAAAAAAAAAAAAACTTATTTCTAATCTGAGCAAATTATGTATCTCACACTTAGTATATTCACTGCATAAATGACTGATCATGTTTTTTAAAGAGATTAAGCTAGCATATGGTAAAACTAACTCATAAAATACTGTTTATGTTTCAAAGAGATAGATTAAGAACATAAAAACAGTTGCATTTATCAGATTAAACCTGGGTGATGATGACAATATATTGCAATTAAGCATTAGGGGTATGTGAAGGTAACCAACAGGGGAGTTGAGTGACAATTTACTGAGGATTCATGTGCAGCTTTATTCAGAAACGTCAGACAGGCGGTGGTTAAACAAAGGAGCAAATGGGTACACATAGGGAAATATAAAAGTGTAGTCAGGTCACAGGCAAATGGTCGATACAGGCAGCAGACAACGTAAAGGCAAGGGTCAGACATGGAACGACGATTCGTATGTTACAGGCTTTAACCAACAAGACTCAGCAATGTGTGTGTCAAAATGAGCAGTCTTAATAGTCTCTCTAATCAGTCTTGGATCAGCTCCCAGCTGTGTGTGTAATCAACAGTGATTCCGAAACTGGTGTGTGTGAGGTGCATGATGAGATACGTAGTTCGTAAAGTGACAGAATTAGAGTGAGGGTGCAAGTGCATACCAGCAATCTGCAAGCCTGGATCACTGGTGCTTGTGACAGAGATATTGGCAAAACAAATCTCTCAGTAATATTTTGAGTTTTGTTGTTGCTGATTTTTGCTGGTTTTGAATAACTAGTCTATCGTCACTTACAGCCCAAATATAGCCTTGTTTTAGAAAATACATCTATGTTTGGATATTTATTAGACGTCTTTTAAACACACACAAAAAAAAAAAAATTACTGTGTTGCTTTATGAACTGTTTTTGCATGTACAGTTCAGAATTATTCGCCCCCCTTAGATTTTTTTTGTTTATGTTTGTTTATATAAATATATATATATATATATATATATATATATATATATATATTTATATATATATTTATAATAATTATTATAAAAAAAATAAAATTATATATATATATATATATATATATATATATATATATATATATATATATATATATATATATATATATATATATATATATATAATTTTATTTTTTTATAATAATTATTTTTTTGCTTTGGAGAAAGTCTTATTTGTTTTATTTCAGCTGGAATAAAAGCAGTTTTTAATTTTTTAAAAACCATTTTAAGGTCAATATTATTAGCCCCTATAAGCTATATGTTTTTTTTAATAGTCTACAGACCAAATCATCAATGTACAATAACTTGCCTAATTACACTAACCTGCCTAGTTAACTTAACCTAGTTAAGCCTTTAAATGTGACTTTAAGCTGTATAGAAGTGTCTTGAAGAATATCTAGTCAAATATAATGTGCTGTCATCATGGCAAAGATAAAATAAATCAGTTATTAGAAATGAGTTTTTAAAACTAATATGTTTAGAAATGTGTTGAAAAAAATCTCTCCGTTAAACAGAAATTGGGGGGAAAAACAGGGGGGCTAATAATCCTGACTTCAACTGTACTTTGATGCCTCTATTCACTGTTAAAGTAAATGTTTAGATTGTGATTTATTAAGATTGCATGTATCAGGTGTAAGTTGTTACCTTGACTCTGCTTTTGTTCTCCTCCAACTACTAAAACTGATGTGGACGTTTCAAAGCTCTCAGACTGTGATTCATCTTGATTTTTCAAGCTTAATCCCTGAATCAAAAAAACAATACACACACATGACTATCCAGACAGAATCATTTTGTAGCAAACAGGTTTATTTCTCAAAGAATAAACAGGTACACTGAATCAGTGTTGGGAAAAGTTACTTTTAAAAGTAATATATTAAATCTTGTGTTACTTCTAGGGATGGGTGTCATTAAGGTTTTAACAGCATTACTAATTTTATCGATACCACTTATCGGTTCAGTACTTTAACTGTACTCTTATAGTTTTTTTTTTCTCATTCATTCATTAATTCTCCTTCAGCTTAGTCCCTTATTTTTCCGGGGTCGCCACAGCCGATTGAACCACCAACTCTTCTAGCATATGTTTTACTTCTTAATAAAAATAAACTAAAAATGGTACTTTTTAAAGGAAAGTAATGCCTATTTACATTAATCTTTCACTACTTGTTTCATCTGGGCCAGGCTTGACTGTTTGAAAATATATTAAAAATATCGGAAAAATGTAAATACACTTTATTGGTTATTCATATACTTGTGCTTTTTGGCCTTCATCTTGTAATAAGTACTTTATTATTGATTAATTAATTTACTTTTTTGCAATATGGACTTTGTTCTTTCATTCATTCATTCATACATTCATTCATTCATTCATTCATTCATTCATTCATTCATTCATTCATTCATTTATTCATTTACTTTCTTATGTAATTTGGCCTTCATTTTGTACAACCCAGGCTCATTCTGAAAATGTAGTCCCATGGACGTTTCTGGAGACAAAAACAGAATCCAAAAAATAAAGTGAACAAGTTCATAACAGGGTGAGGATGTGGTAAAATCCGAAAACGTGGTAAAAATCAGACAGCGCCGGTGCGAATGGCACTCGCGAGAGACATTTGAGATGCAAAAAAGCGCACACAGCAGCCTCTCACGGAAGAAGAGGTCGTTGGTTCGAATGCCGGCTGGGTCATTTGGCGTTTCTGTGGGGAGTTTGCATGTTCTCCATTGTTGGTGTGGGTTTCCTCTGGGTGCTCCGGTTTCACCCACAACACATGCGATTTCCACTTGTTACGTGTGACGTCACGCAAAACGGCTTCCGGGTCCAAGCGCTCTATCAGACTGTATGGGGAGACTCATGGAATGGAAATAAAACATGTTTACTAAGCGCTGTAATACTTTCGAAAATCACGATCGCAATATATACGTCAATGCCTAATATCTGATGACCAGAAAGTGAATAATTTTTTTATAAATTGTTACAATTTTGGGTATTTGTTATGCAGCAAGCCCAGAGATTGTTGTTTATACTGTGACTTTATATGAAATTTACTCTAATGTGGGATATAAATAAAAAGTCATCATAAACGAATATTTTCTCAATTCAACTGAGTGGCGGCTTGGACCCAGATACAGTATTACATACGTCACCAACATGTCAGCACTTAACAAGCGGATAGTGAAATGGATTACCTAATTTGGCCATTGTGTATGTGTGTATGTGTGTATTTGTGTGTGTGTGTGTGTGTGTGTGTGTGTGTGTGTGTGTGTGTGTGTGTGTGTGTGTGTGTGCGTGTGTGTGTGTGTGAGTGTGTGTGTGAATGCGAGAGTGTATACGTATTTCCCAATACTGGGCTGTGGCTGGAAGAGCATCCGCTGTGTCAAACATATGCTGGAATAGTTGGCGGTTCATTCCGCTGTGGTGACCCCTAATAAATCAGAGACTAAGCCGCAGGAAAATCAATGAATGAATGAGATGAGTAAACATGTTCATATTTAAGCAAGAACTACGATAGGTATGAGCAAGTATCAGAAAATGTAACTGTAAATGTTAATGTAAGATATTTTCTGGGATTGAATAAGTAATATGTTACTATTATTTTATATATATATATATTTTGCAAGTGCTGTTTAATGGAGATAATATTTTTTTCAACACATTTTTAAACATTATAGTTTTAATAAATCATTTCTGCTTCATTCAGAAGTAGAGAATTTTCAAACCTGTTGTATCGGGCCACACATTCTAGTCCTGTTGCTCTCCAGAAAGTACTTCTGCGCTCTCTTCCTGTCTCGCTCCGCCCTTCTCTCCAGTGCATTATGGGATACACAGAGACTATCCACAAACCTCATCATGATATCAGAGATTCTGGAACTGACCTCGATGATGTCTGGACGGACGTCTGCATTTGGAGTCAAACACCTGAACAAAAATAGACAACATATAAAGCATATATACGTAGAGTTGAAGTCAGAATTATTAGCGCTCCAGTATGTTTCTTCCCCAATGTGTGTTTAATGGAGAGCTGATTTTTTCGACACATTTCTAAACATAATAGTTTTAATAACTCATTTCTTATAACTGATTTCTTTTCTCTTTGCTATGATGACAGCACATAATATTTGACTGGATGTTTTTGAAGACATTAATATTCAGCTTAAAGTGACATTTAAAGGCTTAACTAGGGTAATTAGGCATGTCACTGTATAACAGTGGTTTGTTCTATAGACCATCAAAAATAATTATGTTACTTAAGGGGGCTAATAATATTGACCTTAAAATGATTTAAAACATTTAAAAACTGCTTTTATTATAGCCAAAATAAAACAAATAAGCTTTATTCAGAAAATATATTATTATAGAAAATACTGTGAACAATTTCTTGCTTTGTTGAACATAATTTGGAAAATATTTCAAGAGTTCACACTTAGCTGATGATTGATAATAAAGCTAGTTTGGTGTGCTGTCCCGGGAGAGAGCCCTGAGCTTATAAGATCCTCGAGTCCTGGGCTCCCTCCCGTTGCAAGGCGAGAGGGGAGTTTGAGCTCAGGTAGATCTCGATGACTCCCCCTCTTCTTGTTGTAGCTAAGTGTCAGATATGTATGCTGAAAGGTGTTCTCAGAGTTTAGCTAAAGTATTTGGATTAATTGTTAAGAGTGCTTATTTTTGAACTGTGGGAGGAAACCGGAGGACCCGGGGAAAACCCACACGACCACGGGGAGAACGAGCAAACTCCGCACAGAAATGCCGTCTGGTTTGGAAAGGAATTAAACCAGGGGCATTCTTGCTGTGAGGAATCGCTGGCCACCGTGACGCCCGTTTGTAAGGAGGGAAAGTAGGGTTGGGAGGGGGGTTTCTTCAAGACGAAGATATTGAGATTAGAAAAGTCTGGTTATTTATAGTGAGTTAAGGATCGTCTGATAGGATAATCAGTCATTAGCTAAAGTTGGAACAGCTGTGAACAATCATAAGCACGTGATCCTCTCGAAATTTGTTTATAAATAAACTTCACTTGAAAAAGCAGTGCTAATAATTCTGACTTCAACTGTATATACATAGAATATGGACAGTCAAGCATGAAAGTATTCCTACCCCTGGAAAATTTGGACTTAAAGGTTTTTTTGTTCAAATGTAAATAAAATCTGAGAATTTTATTTTATTTTTTTCACAGTGATGCTTCTTGTACATCGTCTTATTATCTTTGGGGAGAAGCCTGTGTCATTTGCAGTCAAAATACAAAACAAAACAAAAGCTTGCCTAAATTAAAGTAACTTTAGGTCAGAATTTGCGAGGAGTGTAAATAATTTCGGGCTTGACTGTATGTCTTCTGAAAATTGCATTAGGTGTTCTTGGGATGAAGAATAGAATTATAAATATTTTTTACTTTACTTTAAATTTATTTTTGGCTTCACCACACAACCACAGCAGCGTTCACATCACACATATTACAGAAAACGGGCAACACAAATACATTCAATGTTATCACATAAATCACATTAAAACTCAATTAAACCCTATTCATACTTAAAACTCAGTATTTAAATTCCAATGGCTGGCAGCACAAAGGGCATTTGATACACATTTTTCTTTAAATAAAATTTATAACACAAAGGCTTTTCTTATAATAATAATAATAATAATAATAATAATAATAATAATAATAATAATAATAATAACAATGCTGGTAAAATAATACATCTGTTGAATCAATTTCAGATCATAATTTCTCTTCATTTAATTAAAATAAAATAAAAAACATATGAAATTGTGTCATTTTCAAGATTTTAGATTTCTACAACAATCTCATATCTGTATCCAGGCTGCATGTGTTTATATCTGAAAGCAGAAAGCAGTTTTCAGGGAATCCTACCATTTAATCATGTCGGTTACTCTTTCGGAGAAGGTTTTGTCTTCTAGTGGCTCATAAACAGCTTCCACAATCTAAACACATGAACGACATTGAAATTCAGATCAATCAAATCTGACAAACATTTGAAACATGTGAGTGAAAATGTCTGGTAAAAATTTTATTAAAAAGCATCATTTAAAGAAAGGGGTCTCACTTAGCTTATTTAACGTAAAAAAAATGAAAGAAGCCTTGAAATGTTATTTTTTTTAATCTAAAATATTTTTTTTCAATCAGAATTTATATATATATATATATATATATATATATATATATATATATATATATATATATATATATATATATATATATAGTTTTATTTGATATAGAAATATTATTGATACTATGCTAAAAAAATTTAAGCTATTTTTTACATTCACATATTTATTTATTTATTTATTTATGTATTTATTTGTGTTATTGTTTTTCAATACATGCAACATTTCATATTAAAACTGAGAAAATGTGTTTTTTTAAGTGAGAATTGTGCCCTCTCAAGGTGTTAAAGTAAAATAAAGTTTAAAAAAGGCTTTTGTATTCCTGGTTTTTATTTAGGGGTAATGTCAGGATTTTAATAGCTTTTTGACTTTACTTAAAGATTCTAGAGCATACTTTTGTCAAGATTTATATATCTTTTTGTTAAATAAAAATCTGATTTTTCATCATGATTACAACTTAGAAACTTGTTAGAAATGGAACACATAAAAAGTATTGTATTTTAAAATGAAAACATCTAACAAAATTTTTAAAAAATAGTTATTTAATTTGGTTTAATTCAACAGATGCGATTTTACAGATCATTTCTCTCCCTCTCTCTCTTTGTTTTTGTGAAATTGATAAAATCCTGAATTTTAATCAATTATCATTATTATAGGTTAATGGATATTTTTGTCATTTGAAGCGACATAGTGTTAAAAGGAAATTCAAGAGTTCACTCTTAGCTGATGATTGATTATAAGCAAGTTTGGCATGCTGTCCCGGAAAAGAGCCCTGAGCTCAAAAGGTCCTTAGGCCCAGGGCTCCCTCCCGTTTGCAGGGCGAGAGGGGAGCTTTGAGCTCAGGTAGATCTCGACAACTCCCCCCTTGATAAGAGCTGATGACGAAAATAAATGGTGTGAAGAGATTTGCTGCTGGATGAGAGATTGACTTCAGTGCTAAATTTAGATTGATCAATTCACGTTTAGTTGCATGTTTTTGGAATGTGGGAGCAAAATGGAGAACAAGGGGAAAACCCACGTGAGCACAGGAAGAACATGCAAACTACGTACAGAAACGACCGCCGGCCTGTTAAAGGACAAGAACCTGTGATGTTTTTGCTGTGAGGCAACAGTGCTAACCACTGGGCCACCGTGCCGCCCCATAAAGGGAAAGGTAGAGAAGTAAGGGTGGAAGGGGGGATTCTTCAAATCGAAGATGGCTGTAGTGAGAAACCCTGTCTCTTTAAGGTGGGTTAGGAATGGCCTGATTGGTGGATACATAGCTAATGCAGAACCAGCCATGTTCAATCATAATCACGTGATCCTCTCAAAATTAGTCCCATTGAAATTGAAAATTGAAATTGTCCAAAAAAGTTATATTTTTGAAATAAAATTCTGGGTTCCACACAATTTCTTTAGTTGTCCTCACACAAATCGATTAAGTTAAATTAATTGGTTTTACAAATTGAAGTGAATTGAACATAAAACAATGAAGTTGTTCCGCCCCCCCAAAAAACTCATTTTAAATAAGTAGTTTGATTAAGCAGAGAAAACTCTTTTTTAAGTGTTCTTAAGATGATTTTTTCAAATGTTTAAACAATTAGGCATGTAATTTCTGCATATTAAAGAAATTAGCACAAATTATATACAATCAGCACAAAAAAGCACAGTATTTATAAAGTCTGCTTCAGACAGGTGAATGGGCTAGACCAAGGGTGTCCAAATTTGGTCCTGAAGGGCGGGTGTCCTGCATATTTTGGTTCCAACCCCAATTAAACACACCTGAACTAGCTAATCAAGCTCTGTCTAGGTATACCAGAACTCTGCAGCCAGAATTCTAACCAGAACCAGAAAATCAGAGCACATCACACCTGTCCTCAGGTCTTTACACTGGCTGCCAGTTACATTCAGAATAGATTTTAAAGTATTGTTACTGGTCTATAAATCACTAAATGGCCTAGGACCTAAATACATCACAGATATGCTCACTGAATACAAACCTAACAGATCACTCAGATCATTAGGATCATATAAACTAGAAGTTCCAAGAGTTCAGTCAAAGCAGGGTGAATCGGCTTTCAGCCACTATGCCCCTCGCTGCTGGAATCAGCTTCCAGAAATGATCAGATGTGCTCCAACATTAGGCACATTCAAATCAAGACTGAAAACACATCTGTTTAGCTCTGCCTTTACTGGATGAGCACTGTGCTGCGTCCAACAGATTGCACTATCATGTTTTTCTCTTCTTCTTCATTCTTTTATATCACATTTTACCTGTTTTTATGTTTTGTTTTGTTTTTACGCATTTTTATTATTTGTTTTTATTTTTATTTTACTTGTTTCTTTTATTCTTGTTTATGTAAAGCACTTTGAATTGCCATTGTGTATGAAATGTGCTATATAAATAAACTTGCCTTGCCTTGCCTATACTAGAGACTTCCAGGCAGGTGTGTTGGAGGAAGTTGAAGCAAAACTATGCAGGACACCAGCCCTCTAGGTCTGAGCTTGGACATCCCTGGGCTAGACAGACCACTTGTAGAAACTCTCTCTCTCTCTCTCTCTCTCTCAAAAAAAAAAAAAAACACTCCCCTTTACTCTAGCATCTACTGTAATTCTATGAGGACTAACAGTTCCTCTGCATAATTAGCTCTTGTTGCGTGTTTTGCCTCTTTATGTTGAATTGCTGAATGCCTCCTCCAAAAAAATTCGGACAAATATGTTTGCTAAATGACTAAATGTAAATGCAAATATTGTTTCCCCCAGTAATTCAAAATTAAATGGGTGTTTGATAATCAAACCTCTCTCTTTCTCTGCTTCTGCATCAACAATTTGTAGCACAGAGGAGCCAAGTGTTTATTTTATTTTACATAATGTAGTTGTTGTTGATTTGACCCTTTAACATATGTCCATCAAAAGTAAATGCAACAAAAGTGTACTCAATAGAAAAGTCATTACAAAAGGACAAAACTTTAGTCAAAGCCCAGAGTGTTATAATGACTGACTGATCCTTATACAATGCACTGCATCATGATTTCATCAGTAAATGTTAAACTGTGACCTTAGTAGCGAGCGAGAGCATGTTAGCGCTGTAGAACGGAGGATTGAGAGTGACCGTCTGATAGAGGATACAGCCGGCGGCCCAAACATCTGCCTTCTCACCGTAAGGCTCGTTCTTCACAATCTCTGGGCTGACATAGAAAACACACACAAACCCCAACACATGTTATCTGCACACGGAGGGTGTTTGAGAACTGTAAATAACAGACTTCAGTACAAACCAGCAGTATAGTATCGTCCCCACCACTGATGTCAGCTTACTGTTCTCCTGTTTCTGTTTAGCAAGACCAAAGTCAGCTGGAAAAATCAGTGAAAATGGAATTATTTATGCGTTGTGAAGCAAAATCGCATACAATACACAATAAACAATGGTAACGCTTTACAATAAAAGTATATTAGTGTACAAACAGTGTTACAGTGGAAACGTCAGCATTTATTTATGTTTGTTAACTCTTCACTTACATGATTTACCATTGACAAAGCATCAGTTAAGGAAATTACGAACCTTACTGTAAAGTGTAAACTACTTCAACATTATCTAATGTGTTACTAACATTTGTTCAGGTTAACCAATGCATTAACTAATGTGTTAACTGATGCATTAACTAATGTGTTAACTGATGCATTAACTAATGTGTTAACCGATGCATTAACTAATGTGTTAACTGGTGCATTAACTAATGTGTTAACCGATGCATTAACTAATGTGTTAACCGATGCATTAACTAATGTGTTAACTGGTGCATTAACTAATGTGTTAACTGATGCATTAACTAATGTTTTAGCTGATGCATAAACTAATGTGTTAACTAATGCATTAACTAATGTGTTAACTGATGCAATAACTAGTATGTTAACTAATGCATTAACTGATGTGTTAAGTAATCCATTAACTAATGTGTTAACTGATGCATTAACTAATGTGTTAACTGATGCATTAACTAATATGTTAACTGATGTATTAACTAATGTGTTAACTGATGCATTAACTAATGTGTTAACTGATGCATTAACTAATGTGTTAAAAAATGCATTAACTAATGTGTTAACTGATGCATTAACTAATGCATTAACTAATGTGTTAACTTATGCATTAAATAACACTGATATATGTTTAGCTTACATAACAGATTTAGTATTGCTGAATAATTTTGTTCATTGTTAGGTCATGTATGTAATCCATGAACAAATGTATTAGTGTAAGTAAACATTAATTAATCAGGCATAATTAACATATGCAATTTTCTTATATTTTCTTGTATATGATTTCAATATCTTGTATCAAAAACAAGTAAATTAGAGACCCCGGAAATTAGTAAATCTCTTATTTTGATCTTCACTGTATACAGTTGAAGTCAGAATTATTCACCCCCGTTTATTTTTTTGACCTATTTCTGTTTAACGGAGAGCAGATTTCTTCAACAAGTTTCTAGACATAATAATTCTGACTTAAAATGTGCATGAATGGACAGGTAAAAGATGAAATCAGCTTACTAATGGTGACTTTATCTCTCTCTCCGAGCATGATATTATTGGGTGTGAGATCTCTGTGGATGATCCGCTTCTCCTTGTGCAAGTATCTCAAAGCCAAACAGATCTGTGGAGGGATGTCAGTTTACTTTATTTTATTGATTTTGATGTGATATTTTGCTTGTTCTGTGTGAGTGCTGCCCTGCTAGACATTTAATTGTATGTTTGCCATAACTTACTGGCAGCACTGTTGCCAAAAACCTTAACTTACCTGTAAATGTGTTTTACAGTAGCAGGGTCCCACTGCATTTCATTTTACAGTAAAATAGCTTTACCGCAACTTCTTTTTAAAATGCAATTTTCATTTAATTGTATGACTTTTTTACAGTACTTTTACTGTAATTTATTTACATTTTACACCGGCTGTACAAAACCTTTAATTTTAGTATTTATTAATAAATTTAATAAATTCCAAACAAGTGATGACATCATGTACAACAGTATTTTTTATTTATTTTATTATTTATTGTTACTATTATTTTTTTATTAATAATTTATTTATTTATATTTATTTTGCATAATTATTTTATTATATATATATTATTATTAATTATTAATAAAATATTTATTATTAATAATATTATTATATTTATATATATTATTCTTTTATTAATTATTATGCATTGCTATTATTATTAATCATTAATAAAATAAGTATTTTTATTATTATTATCAATATTATTAATAATATCAATTAATATTTATTCATTATTAATATTAATTTATTATTAATTATTTTATTTATTATTATAATTATTTATCATTATTATTTAACATTGTATCAATTTTAAATGGTTTACAAATGCAATTTTCATTACTAAATCTATTTTACATACATTTTGTGATACAAGATAAATAATAATTTTTTCATTAACTGCTTACATTTTTGTTTTCAACTACAGTAGCAGTACTTGATTACTTTTATTACAGTAGAATACCGCACATTTGCAGTTAGTTACTGTAAAAGTTTTAAAATTGCCAACAATGCAGTGCATATTCCAGCAGTGAACTGTAAAGAATAGGAGTTTTTGCAGTAATTAACCGTAAAATTGCAGTAAAGTCTAACAGTGTGTGATTGTCACAAAGACTGTAAAGGTTTGTCACCTGTATGAAGATGTTCCAGACTCTCTCCTCGGTGAACGTCTGCTTTTTCTCTTTCAGAGAGCTGAAATGCTCAGCCAGAGGAGCTCCTTCAATGAGCTCCATTACAATGTAGAGTTTATCACCTGAGAAGAGGATATAAAAGATGTGAAAATACTAAAACACACTAAATTATCCACCAGGGTCCAAAATCAGATGTCACAATAAAACTATGTTTTTTTTTTATGTGAGCATGGACATAAAACTAAACTTCCCTTTTTGGTGTATGCGTTACATATGATTTACTAAATTGATACTGAACAGAAAAAGCTAAATAAATGCTAAAATAAAATATGTACTTTAATCTTATGAAGAACTTGTGAAAATAAAAGATAAAATATGAACAATTGTCATTCAGTGTAACAAAAATATTTATACAACATGCTTGTTCTGATATTTAGTTGCTGGAATTTATAAAAGAATAAGTGATCAAAAGAAAATGCTTTCTATTTTAAAATATTAAAACCATAAAAAAAGATTAAATAGTATGTGGGGCTGCATTGTGAGTCTTTTAATTTGACATCAAATGTTTCTTGTTTTAAATTTGCCTGATAAGATTTTTAGTATAAACTCGCAAATTTTTTTTTTATCGTGGTAAAAATTTATGATTCAAATTTTTTCCTAAAAAAGGTACAGTTAAATGGGAAGCATTCTACTTTTATTGTTTTGAAACGTGAAGTTTTTTCCTCACTGCTGTCACCACTGGCTTGCATGGTTAGAGGCTTTGAGAGCTGCGCATTGATGGATTACTCTTCAATGTTTGGACTCTCAGCAGTGAAAATTAAACCACATTGAACTAAACTGAACTTAACAAAACTGAACTGAACTTAAACACTGTTTCAATTCACTACAATCTTCTATGTGAAGCTGCTTTGACACAATCCACATTGTAATAGCTCTAAACAAAAAAAGATTATTTGAATTGAATTAAATGTGACAACTCCTTCTGTCTTTGTCCTACATTACTGTTAATTATATACAGTTGATATTATTATTAATTATTTTTTTATATTTCCCAAATGATGTTTAACAGAGCAAGGAAATTTTCAAAGTATGTCTGATAATATTTATTTCTTCTGGAGAAAGTCTTATTTGTTTTATTTCGGCTAGAATAAAAGCAGTATTAAATTTTTTTAAGGTCAATATTATTAGCCCCTTTAATATTATTAGCCCCTTTATCTAGTCAAATATTATTAACTGTCATCATGACAAATAAAATAAATAAGTTATTAGAAATGAGTTATTAAAACTATTATGTTTAGAAATGTGATGAAAAGAGCTACTCTCCCTTAAACAGAAATTGGGGGAAAAACTAACCTGGGGGGAAGGGGGGGTTCTAATAAACCAGGGGGGCTAATAATTCTGACTTCAACATTAAACATTCTGACAATCATTGAACTTCACTGTACATGCAACAGTATGAGTATGTATGTGTATGAAAAAAAAACAATCAAAATAGTATTTACCTTCTAAAAATGTTTTGAAGTATTTTACAATGTTCGGATGAGACATCTGAAAAAAAAGACATATTTTTTGAAGATTGTGTGGACAGAGATGGAGGTTCAAGGTTTGTCACCAAGCTAGATCTTTTGAAAGGCTATTGGCAAGTCCCTTTAAATCCTGGACGAGCCCCCAATTGTTACGTGCCTCCCCTATCTAGGGCCAGGGAAACACGCAACAATTTAACATAAAGGGGAAAAAATAAAAATTAACAAATTAAATTTAGCCAATTTATAAAAGGCAAATTAGTAAGCCACCGCACGTACATGATTAAACTTACTCATCTTCTATTTATGAGAAGCTTCGAGACAGAAAGGCAAGAGTAAAGTACCAAATCTCATTCCGTTTTACACATCCATATTCAATTTAAAGCAATTACAGCATTTTTACATATAGACACAACGAGAGAATGGACAGGTACAGTTTAAACTCTAAATTACAGGTACTAATGCACCAGATATTCCTTGCGCTTGTTCAGGCTAACCTGACAAAATGACAGAAATCCTTGGGGATTATTTTTCATAAAATTACATATTTAACAATTTCATTAATTTTAGGAACAACATTTCACTCAAGATTTAAAAAAATACTTCCATCTAGTTCTGTTCTAGCCAGTTTATTCATGACAAATTTATATGCATATTTATTTTTATATTTGTTTTTATAATTTTTTGTTTGATTTGTCCACCCGATTATGTTTTTAGAGACGTATGCATATAGAGGTATAGGAAGTGAGTTTGGCTATAACTTTGACCACACTTCATCATTATTGTTCATTTATTTACTTACTGGAAATTAGAACTGAATTCAGAAATAGTTTTGAAACAAATCGTTGCGCTTAACAAGTAAAATTATTACATTTTGTAATAGATGTGATGAGGGCGACAAGGTAGCTCAGTGGGTAGCGCTGTCGCCTCAAAACAAGAAGGTCGCTGGTTTGAGTCCCGGCTGGGTCAGTTGGCATTTCTGTCTGGAGTTTGCATGTGCTCCCCATGTTGTCGTGGGTTTCCTCCAGGTGCTCTGGTTTCCCCCACAAGTCCAAACACATGCACCATAGGTGAACTGCATAAGCTAAATTTGCCGTAGTGTATGTGAATGAATGAGAGTGTATGGGTGTTTTCCAGTGATGGGTTGCAGCTGGAAAGGCATCCGCTGCGTAAAACATATGCAAATGCATAAGTTTGCGATTCATTCCTCTGTGGTGACCCCTGATTAATAAAGGGACTAAGCTGAAAAGAAAATTAATGAATGAATGGATTTGATGTGCGTCAACCACTATTTCCTGAAAAGGCAGAATGGAGGAGGCTTAATCTTTAGATGGTCATTAACTGTTTCTCACTATTGAAGTGTTAAGTTTTTACACTTACAAAATCTGACATGAAAATAGCAAATGTGCCATGGTGCGACACAACTGACTCTTGAAGTGAACGGGAGATGAAACTCTGATTGGTTTTGAAGGTAGAAATCCAACTCCTTGGGTTAAACTGTATACCATCCCTACAGTTTAATGCAGGTTATGCCAAAAGAGAATAAAGATAAACCTTTTTAGACCATGCGCCTTGTGAACAGATGTTTTTCCCGACCTTAAAATAGCAAAAGTGGACTCAGACAGAATCTTGGTGCAATTGCACCATGAGCTTTAGACTCTGTGCTTAGATCGTTAAAATAGAGCACTAGGTGGACGTCTGACCTAAATGAAGTGGAATGAAATGTTGGAGCTGTTTATGAATGAGATTAACCTGTTCTTTAATGATGGTCATTTCAGACACAATCTTCTCAACACTGCTGTCTCTGGATCGCTTATCTTTGCCAAAGGCCGGATTGTGAAAGTTGACCTCTTTAAGTGCCAGAATGTTCTGTCCGTTCTGCTTACGAACCTATGAGTGGGCGCAAAAAACAACCGTGAATGGCTTGATTTAAATATTAACCAACAATAACCAGCACAGGTCATCTTGACCTTAAAGACGCTGCCAAAAGCTCCGCTGCCTAGATGCTCCAAAACCGCATAACCATTGACCACTCTTATAGGAGGACGGTTCTGGTTTACTGTCTCGATGCTTTCCCTAAGAATATCCAACTCTTCTGGCTGCAGATAAACACAGTCATAATGTAAACATGCAAGAGAGAAAATATTCCAGTGTATTTTATGAGTGTAATAACTTCAGGATCTTACAGATAAAAGCATGATTTTCTGCTGCAGCGGTTCATATGCAGTAATGTCTCGAACGTAGTGACCGACATCGATAAACATCTCAAACAAATCTGGAGAAAACAGCCTAGAAAAAAACAAACCATTTAGAACAAATAAATGTTCAAAAATGGTTTCATAAAAGTAACGATATCGATGAATAAAAAAATAAAAAAAACAACAACTATATCATGCAGAAAAAAAGTAAAAAAAAGAAATCTTAAAAAAGAAATAAAATTCATATATTATCTTTAAATAAAATTAAAGAAACAAAAAAGTAAAAATATTTCAATTAAATATAGAAATAATATATAAAAATAGTTTCTAAAAAATAAATGTACAAATAAAACAAACCACATATTTCATGCAGATATTATTTGTAGAAATAATAAATGACTAAATGTAAATGTAAATTAAATTAATATTACAAAATATAATAATAAAAAATGAACAAGCAAACCATTTGCATAATTAAAAAATTTGAATAATAAATAAAATGTCATTTATTTCTATATAAGTACAAAAAAATTAATGAAATACCTTTTAAAGTGATGTCTGTTGCGTTCCATACTAAAGAGGAATCGCAGTGCTCTGAAAGCATAACACTTTAAAAAATAAGGAGCAACATTAATATCTTTTACACATAATGACAGGAAATAAACTGATAATTAAGATATTACAGTTAATTAATTCCATGAAAAACTATCATCTACCATTGCAATCCATACTGTACATTATAAAAAAATACTTTATATAAACACAAATATTTTAGCATCAGTATTCCTTCTTTCATAATAATTCCAACCCAGGCTCATTCTGAAAACGTACCACTATATACATTTCTGGAGAGCGCCATATATGGCCAAGGAGGTAGGTTTTTTCTTTTGCAGTTTTTGCTTTCACAAATCCACCAGAAGCCGCTGTGTACAGTTTTTCAGATCTCAGATTTCTGTTGTGCCATTCGCGCCTGCTGTTCTTAGGCAAATCCACCAGAGGCCGCTGTCAATTGACTGACTGACTGACCGACTGATCAAACTCCGTCATCGCGGTCAGCTCTTTTCTGCATCTCAAGTCCGCCAACGTATGCTGCAAGCTACTGGACAAACTGGTAACACCGGGAAAGCCATCTGTACGAAGGCAAGCGGTCAGCTGTTAGCACGAAAAGAAACGCCATCATACCGCCCCGTAGTGTTAGTTTTAAAGACGAAACTTTAAAGGTTCCTCTGGCTACATAATTCGCAATCTCCAGAAATGTATATAGGGTTAAGTTTTCAGAATGAGCCTATGTTGCACCAATAGTTAGAAATAAATACATTTCATAAATAAGTATAACTCAAATTATTCATGCCATACCTGTAGAGATTTTGCTTGAGGTTCTTTACCATTCTGTGGCAAAATCAATTTGGCAATAATATACACACCGTTCTCCTAAAACAGAATTAAAGCCCAAGGACTATGAAAATATAAGATGAATAAATGTCTTTAATTAAAAAAAAAACTGAGGGAAGCATCTGATGGAATACCTGCACCACATTATGCGCTGTCGTATCATCCAATACAAGCTCAGTTATCGCTGCACAGCATGCTGGGAACAGGAAAAGGAGTTGCTTTTATTAATTTTGACTTTATTATATTACGCTATTCTAGTAAAACAAAACTGAATGGATCCTTATGTAGAAAAAAGTAACGTATTTCGAATATATCTGTGTCACATTTGTTTATCTCACAAAAATGCTTAAGTTATATTTTATCCCACAAATACTTGAGATGTTCTACAAGTAATAAGAATTTCTAAGCTTAAAGGGTCACAAAACACCCAAACACATGTTTTGAGCTGTTGACAGTTGTATATATGACCCACGCTGCTAAAAACACTATTGGGACACGTATATTTCACTAAAAAGTGAAAATTGGTTGTTTTTCCGTTTTTCAAGCAAATTCTTACTTTTGGTTTGAAACTATTTTTTAAAGCTGCTTCACAGCCATGAGATCTTAGCGTGTATTCCAGCATGTAGACTAGACATTGGACTCACGTGTGGATGACAGTGCATGCGACGCTCGACAACAATACGTGTCAAAGGAACATTGTTTACCTGAGAGCTTTTCTTATCTGGAAATGGTGCGATCTGGATTTGCTGCTCGTCTCCTCTTAATAGAGACGCGGCTCCAGTTGGTGTTGATTGTCCTATCTCTACAGATTTGGTAAGTAAGCGACCAGTGGTCTTTGTTTGTTTATTCAGATGGCAAAGTTTGTTCGTATCGAACATGCTTACACTTGGTGTAATAGTTCGTATCAAACTAAATATTACACCAAGTGTAAACATGTTAGCACCAAAATCAAACTTACCATCGTGTAGAATTTTCACCGCATTTTGTGACAGGAATAATACACACGG
Source organism: Danio rerio (assembly GCF_052040795.2). NCBI lineage: Eukaryota > Metazoa > Chordata > Actinopteri > Cypriniformes > Danionidae > Danio > Danio rerio. Next base: position 56,041,687 of record NC_141036.1, read on the forward strand.
CTTTCTGACAGTATCTGCCGAGTGCATCTAAGTTTCCGGGAAATGCGGAGGTTTTTCTGTCTGCCTGCCAGCCGGCAGGCAGAAATATATGTGTGTGTGTGTGTGTGTGTGTGAATACCCTTTTTTAACTTTACATCTGCACTAAGGCCTGTGGCAACTTCCTCCTATGTGCAAGTCTTTGTTATACACATTATATAGATACTAAAGAACTGTATGCTTCTCGAGACTGCCATTCAAGCTGCACTCGGTCAGAAGACAATCGCCTGTAGTATCATTTCATTTTGTTTTTGATTACCAGGATGATGTAGGCCTGCCTAGTTATAATAATATTTCTACAATATAGTTATAATGATATTTAAACATGATCAAACTAGTGTGCAACTTAAGCAAAACTAATACTAATTGTGTTAAATTTGGTTTTGTAGTTCGGGTCCAAATAAATATTTAATTTTAATCAATTTTAATTTTAATATTTTATTTTAATCGTTTAAGTTCATTTGATTGAATATATAAAAATCTGTGGATCTTATTGATGCATTTATAGGGTAAAATCTCTACTTTTTAATTGTCTTTTTAAATACTTTTTTTGTCATTCAATGTGTTTTGGTCCATATCAATGCACTGTCACTTTAATTGAGTGTGAGCAACGCGGCCAAAATAGACCCATTGCCCAAACTACTTCTCGTGCTGACATGCTGCTTCTGCATGCAGTATGAAAGCTCTAATCTGTTAACATGGACGGCGAAAAACACGCGCTGCTCACGCTCTGCTCACACTTGCAGTGTAAAACAGGCTTTAGGTTCATAATTCCTACATTTTCTGAGTCTCCTCACCTGACTGCAGACTGATGGTGTTCTCCGCTGTTTCATGAGCGCACACCACCGCTGACACCTGCTGACTGTGGATTCTGCCTGCTGCATTGGCGCTGGAAATTGAATCAATGGTGGAGCGATCGGACACATACACTCGTTCTCTGGAAAAAAAGCAGTTTGCCAAAATTTAAAGTACAATTTAAAGGACCTAAAATGCTCTTTAAACATTAAAATATTATTAAAATGTTAATCAAAATGATGCAATATAATATTTATATGTGTGTAGGAAAAAATAGATTGTAGCAAATAGTTTTTTTAAAACCTCTGCGGTCGCACTGCACTTTTTGCCCCATAGACTTCCACTGCCCCTAGAACTGCCCCTAAACCCCTATTATGCAGCAAAAGATGCTAAAAGTGAAAAAGAACATGTAATATCAAAATTAGCACGACCCACCCATGTAAGATGCGCAGTAGTTGCTGCACGCCGCCCCAGGCCCGGACCTCAGCGCTGGTGTCGGGATCCTGACAGAGCTGAACGAGAACCCAAACAGTGCTCCACAGCAGCTTGATGTGCTCTGAGTGCAGGAGACTGAGCAGAACCGGCACACCATCACACTGACGCAGCTGATCCCGCACACACTGCACCGAGCAAAGCAACCTCAGCAGCTCCGCGCTCAGCCTAAGCATAAATGAGGACAATTCACATCAAAATGAATTGACATTCAAAGGTATCAGTGCACCATACAAAACTACAATGTTATCTTAAGCTGTTCGATTAACATAACACCTTAAATTAATATTTTCTATAGGTTGCTATACAAGAAAATGTTTGTTTGTGTCCACGTTGTTTGTATATACTGTACATATTAAGATGTAATGTATTTACAAAGACTGGAAATAATTTAACAAAATAACTAAAGATCATGGTGAAAAAAGAAGTACACCTAAATTAATATACTAAGGACAAAAATATTACATTAAATAGAACCATAAAAAATGTACAAATTAGTTGACATTTTCATACATTCATTTTCTTTTCGGCTTAGTTCCTTAATTAATCTGGGGTCGCCACAATGGAATGAACCGCCAACTTATCCAGCAAATTTTACGCAGCGGATCGCCTTCCACACCCATCCATAGACACATGCAAACTCCACATTGAAATGTCAACTGACCCAGCCAGGGCTCGAACGCTACCCACTGTGCCACCAGTGCTACCCTTTAGTTGACAGTAGTTTGCAATAATTTTTTTTTTTTGCAAAACTTTACCTAATCTTTACCTGAAGATGTTCGGTGATCAAACTCTTATTTTAATGATATAAAATTGTTTAAAAACTGCTTTATTTTAATGCACTGAAATATGTTGTCTATATACACTGAGAAATAGATTAAACTAAAGCATTCATTTTATAAGGAGGTGTCCTTATAAAATCGATATTTAATGATAGTTATCGATATTTAAAAGAAACATAATGCTATTACTGCTATTATTTATTGTACTGTTCAATAAAAATACTATTTAAAAAAAAAATAAATCCCACACAACCACAAACTTCTGAATGTTGTGATTAACAGTGGAGTTGTCTCCGCAGGCGATCACTTCCTGTTGTTTGTGCCAATTGCTAGTGGGGTTTCCTATATGGGAGACTACCGCTGAGCGAACTCCAACTCCCAGAAACCCCTGCGCTCATCAGCGCTGGTAACAGCGGACAATAATCCGTACGCTCGCACACAGACACAGCCGCTGCTCATCTACACTGATTACAAGGATTATAAATACACCTCACTTTCATTCATTGAAGTGTTGAGTCTTGTTTATCCTGCGAACATTCCAAAGCAGTTCTCCTGGTTTGTTTTCCTGTGTTTTTTTACCCTTGCATTGTAAAATTGTTCATCCTTGTCTGCTGCCTGTCTTTTGGTCATCTGCCTGTGTTTCTGACTACAACTCTGGATTGCCTGTATACATTAGCGGTGGGCAAAGTGAGGCTTCATGAAACCCAGAAACAGGCAAAGCAAATGTATCGAAGCTTTGAAACGTTTCGAAACCCCACTCTACAGTGACACCTAGTGGTCATTTTAATGTATTGCACTGAAACAGCTTCAGCAAAGAACAGTAAACTTACGATTACCATGCTGGGATAGTGGGTTCAAATCCAGGCTGATACAGCTGTTTTGAAATGCTGAAATTACCAGTTGGTAATGCTTTGTTCTTGTATTATTTTGCTTCAACATTGGTCTGACATCCGAATAAACACGTTGTGAATAAATTTGTCTTGTTTTGGTCATAAAACAAGATCAGACACAGTTGTGGCCAGAAGTTAACAAGAATTATTTATATTATTCATTAAATTTCCCATTTATTGTGTTTTTATTAACGTCCACCTGAACCCAACCATCACAGAACTGTAAAAACATTAATTATTGTTTTAGTGTTACAAAAATGATGCTAAACTGATGGCGTATCAGCAACTGTACCCTATTAAGACTACACCATAAAACAGAAACATGATTAAAGTACATAAACTATAATTTTGGAGTATTTGTACAAGTCGGGATTCGAACTCAAAAGTCATTTGAAGCACAGAACCAGCATGCACACGCACAGTCCACTAGGCCATATGAGATGGGAATTTCGCTTGAACGCTTCTAAACTGATCGATGCTTTGAATCGCTTAAGTCACATGACCACGTGTTTCGAAACACTTTAGTCATGTGATTTGGGTGTTTCAGATCATGCTTCGGTGCAGTGTTTCGAAAAACTTGCGCTTCGGGTTCTCAACACTGTCAAAACGTGAGTTTCACATCAGCCATCCCTAGTATACATCTGTTTGCCCCTGTGTTGACCATTGCTTTACGGACCTTCCTATTAAATATGCATTTAGATTCGCAAGTGCTCTGTGTCTCCTTTGTTACACTGAACAGTAATATAATACGTTTTTTTTTTCTTGTTATTGTCAACTTACAACATCTAAATTTTGTACTTATTTTCTCGAAACAAAAACTGATGACAGCTAAAATATCTGGAAAAATTAAGCATCACAAGCTTAATGCGTTTCTAATAACATTGTTATTATCTCAAAAAAAGACATTATCTTCGTGAGAGTTGTGATCACGAGAAACTATATAACACATTTTATAAACAACATTCGCAACTGATCAAATAAAAAAAATGTCCATGCAATTACAAAAAGCTTATTGTGTTCCAATTGTAAAAGATATCAAACATATAGCTGCATACCTTTTCGATAACATGTCATAATCTTGCAAAACATCTAGAAGATGCTCCACAACTGAAAGCTCGCCGATCTTCTCTTTGCATTCTTGACTAAATGAGAATTTCAGATTAACACTATCATGCTTATGTAACTGCTGTATTTATATATTTTTACTTGTGCCATTATCATACCTTTCAGCAAGTGTGGTTAGAGCCAGAAGAGCTCCTAATACAACACTGCAGTCCCGGGTTGAGAGCAGCTTCACGAGCGTCTGTAAGAAAATGGCTTAATCTGCAAAAATCCCATTTTTTATCTATACTTTCTGTCTTCATTTTTATTGATTAACTCAATTTTAGGATATCATTTCAAATAAAGTTAATGAAAATACACTACCTGGCAAAATTCTTTAGTCTTTAGGAACAGCAAATAATAACTTGATTTCTAGTTGATCATTTGGTATCAGAAGTGGCTTATATGAAAGGAAAAGGCCTCTAGATTATGCTTATTTTACGAGAAAATTCCCTCTGCAGTCACTTCCTGTTTGGCTGTATTTCAGCAAGAGCCCAGGCCCTGCTTCCAGGTCAGCGGCATTACCAAGCATTGTTCCAAGAGACTTTCAGGACTACCTGCCTGTGTATAACCCTGCCTGCCTTGATCCACAGATATATACACTAGATATCGCATAGGGACCCTGAGCATGCGTCAATAGCGCCGCCATATTGGTACAGTGCTCCCAGGACAAGTGTCATTCAACCGCATTAGTCAAGACAGTGTTATTACTTGAAGATGCTGGACTTTAGCGCTGTGTACGGGTGTAGTAATGAGCAAACAAAGAAAGCAAAGCACAAAAGCAGAACATTTCAAAGGTAAGATTTAGTTTTTTTACGTTTTTGAATGTTCTGAACTTTTGTGCTAAACAGGTAGCGTTATTGATGATAATACAGTCACCTACTGCATTCACCATACGGCAAAGGAGCACCAACTCACACTAAATACTCAGCTTATGCTAGTTTTGTTGAATAAAATCAGCAAACAATGCAAAAGAAATATGACAACGAGGTGCTGCGGTGCCAGAAACTTGTATTATTGTCATCTAAATGAGCGAGCCGTTCTTAACGAGGATTCATTCACAAATGAACCGCTCCCTCCATCAGTATGAGAAGTGAAAGCAGGCGAGGACGTGTGTTTCAGGACATGATTAGATCAAATTCAACAGGGAGGGTAGATGGTGCATTTCCATACACACAAACACAAGCCTTTTGTCAGGAATGCCTGTGCGATCACTGATCCATCAATGTAGAAAAGTGATGTAAAATTATAAGTTTCGTAATTTAAAAAAAAAATTGCATACTGACCACAGGGAAAACTCCAGATCATAGATATATGTGTATATGTGTACATCTCTGGCTGTGGATGGCCACAGTCCTCCACTGCAGCTTGGTCCCGCAGTCATTTCAAAGGAGCGCTACCCTGTACTAAAATGGCAGCTCTATTAACGCATTCCTTCCAATAGACAACAACAGGGTAGGCGACATCTTATGTATATATCTATAGCCTTGATCAAGTATGCTGTCTGTCTTTGCCCTCTTGCTCTGTTTTGGACTGCTTATTGTTGCTTTGACCTTTTGCCTGCCTTCTCACCACGTCTTCTGGATTTGCCCCTGTGTATTTTGCTCTGTTTTGGACTGATTGTTGTTATACTGAACCTCTACCTGCGCTCTCACTAGGTTGTCTGGATTTGCCCGTGTTTGTTATTGGACTCTTGTTATTGGACTCTCTGTTATTGCCTGTTTATTCGTTATGTCTCTGCCTAACCCCTTTAATAAACTTCTGCACATGGAATCTAACACAGCCTCAGACCCCTCGAAACAGCATGCCTTGATTTTTTTAATTCTTTAATTATGAATCTTAGGCGCATGCGGGTTCCAGTAGGTCTTCTGCAGTATTTGTGATAATTGGGATGCAGTTCAACAGATGATTCATCAGAGAAATCAAACTTCTGTCACTTCTCCAAAGGATCAACTAGAATTCACGTTATTATTTGTTGCTCTTACAACTGGGATTAACGACAAGACTTTTGTCAGGTAGTGTATAATCTTCGTTTTCCAACACATACCTTATGTGCTTCACAATTAATAATCCACTGTCTTTGCTCCTCAACAGTAGACAACTTCTGAAAGATATCTGGAGAGCAAATGATGTGGGGAACAAGCAGAGCACCACATTATTCTTCATTGTGCACATTCCTATGCTGTACATGCTATATAACATATTGCTTTTCTCACATGTCATTGCTACCAGCTGCTCGATTTCCAGCGTCTGTTCTCCGCATTCGAGATACACAGATGCAACCGACTCCATGTGCTGAAAAACATTCGATAAAGCACAGTGAATTTCCACATGTGACTGTCCATCTACAGTATTTGAAGACCGTGAAATCCTTTACCTTCACGAGTTGACTGGCTCCTTGGAGCTCAAAGAAGGCTTTCTGTTGGAGGAACAGCAATGTAAGTGATGCTTTGCATTAAGATCCAATTAGCTCTTATTCGTCAACAATAAATAACAGTTTTCACATTGTTTATTAATCTTTGGCAAAATAATGCTAACATCTTTGTTTATTAAGATACATATTCCATAAAATTGACGCATTCATTGTTTGTTCATGTCAGCTTAGATTGATAAAATAATAATAATAATAATGATAATAATAATAATAATAATAATAATAATAAAATTAATTAATAAATAAAAATAAAAATGTTAATAAATATATAATTGTAAATATTATTTGAAAATTACAATCCTCTAATAGGTATATTATTATTATTATTATTATTATTATTATTATTATTATACAATTAGATTTATCTATTACTATTTAATTAATTTATCTTTTTATCTCTAATAGGTATAATAATAATAATAATAATAATAATAATAATAATAATAATAATAATAATAATAATAATAATTATTATTATTATTAATATTATTAATAGGTTTATTGTTATTGTTGTTGTTATTATTATTATTATTATTATACTATTAGTAATGTATTTATCTATTATTAATTAATTTATTTGTTTATTTATTTATCTCTAATAGGTAATAATAATAATAATAATAATAATAATAATAATAATAATATCATTATTATTTGTATTATAATAATTATTTTTCCTATTGGAGATTTTAATAATTTTTAAATATTTTTCAAGTGATGTTAACATTTTAAAAGTATTTCCTTGACCTATGACTTGCTTAATTAACCAAACTATTAATCTATAACCTAATCAATGTACAATTATATGTATAATATTGTATCTACAACATTTTGCATATTTTATATACAAAACATTTACAATGTTTGTACTTTCATGCAATCCCTTGGTCTGTCTTTGTTATAGAGTATTGCAATGACAAGAAAACCCATTTATTTATTGTTTTCATTTACTTAAAAACTAAATAATTTACACTTGATTTGTTCCAACATTTTGCAATGATTCTCAGATATTAATCATCAACTCTGGATCTGACCTGGTGAAGAGGATCCCTGATCAGCAATCTCAGGCAGTTCAGAACTCTTAAAACATTATCTGAAGAGGAATTTTCCAGCCAGTCGCTGAAAATAAATAAGATTAGTTTAGAGTTCCCCTTCGGGGGGAACTTCAGCACTATAAGTGGATTTGATTTGTAAAATCCACGCATTGGGGAGGATTCGGATCAGAAGCCGCTTGTCTGGAGAGTATTGAACGGGCCAATGAATGAAATTAATTGGCAGCGTAAGCTTGCGCAGGTGTGCGACATCTGCAATTATCTCAGCATATAAGCACACCTGAAGCCAGCAGACGCCATCCTTTTCGCTTCAGATCCTTTCTGAGTGAGTCGATGAGGGTTCCTCTTGCTGATCAGCACTTCAGAGCGAACGAGTGTGTCTCCCGGTCCAGAGTGGGTCTTCGCGGTGGCAGACGGTCGAGCTGGGTTACTCCCTTGCCTGCGGTTCTTTGGGTCCGGTCCTCCAGAGCGGTGCGTATAGTTGCAACTTTCCTAAAAGAGCAACACAGTCGTGCAGCACGTCCTTTTCAGGATGGCGCTCCGACTGTGCGTTTCTGGATGCGGGGGTTTCCTGGCTCCGGATGATGGACACGATCACTGCATTGCATGTTTGGGGGTCCAGCATGTTAATGCGGTGCTCGCGGGCGGTTCATGTCGTCATTGCGATGCCATGACCGTTGCACAGCTAAGATCGCGGCTAACTTTCGCAAGAGAGCGAGCCACCCCAGTTGCCTCCTGTTCTAAAAAAGCAGCGGGCGCTCGGGCAGATCTGAGGGTTTCAGCGGGAGATAATCCGCCGCCCACGGGCTCGCGGACCTCTCGCTCCTCACGGCGCTCCATCCAAGCTTCGGGTGGTGAGAGTGATCCGTCTAACCAGATGGTAGCTCTCACACTCGCTGACACCGGAGATCAGATGTCCTCCGCGGCATCGGAGGGTGGGCTTTCACTGTCCGACGAAGATCCGGACCCGCTCGCCCCCTCCGGGCAGGTGAGCGCTGTCAAATCGGATCCTGAAGCGGACATGTTAGCCGTGCTTTCCCGGGCTGCTTCGGCCGTGGGGTTGGAGATGGTTTATCCCCCAGCTCCGCGGCCGGACCGACTAGATGGGTGCTACGTAGAGGACCAGAAGGCGAAGCCTTCGAAGCCTCTCGTCCCCTTCTTCCCGGAAGTGCACAGTAGGCTCACGCAGTCTTGGAGGGCACCTTTCTCTGCCCGTGCTGCGTGTGCCTCCGCCCTCACCGCCCTTGACGGCGGAGCTGCCAGGGGGTATGAGGCGATCCCGTCAGTGGAGCGCGCTATCGCGGTCAATCTTTGTCCGCGCGGCGCCTCTACGTGGCGGGGTTTGCCCCGCCTCCCGTCCAAAGCCTGTAGGTTGTCTGCCTCCCTCGGAGCCAGAGCTTATAAGGCTGCGGGCCAGGCTGCTTCTGCTTTGCACGCGATGGCCACCTACCAGCGCTACCAAGCGCAGGCGCTGGCCGAGCTGCACGAGGGCGGGTCCAACCCAAGCTTATTACATGAGCTGCGCACCGCGACCGACTATGCTCTTCGGACTACTAAGTCCGCCGCGTGTGCGCTGGGGAGGACGATGTCCACACTTGTGGTTCAGGAACGCCACCTCTGGCTAAACCTGGCCGATATGCGCGACGTTGACAAAGTTCGCTTTCTTGACTCGCCCATATCCCAGGCTGGCCTGTTCGGCGACACCGTCGGTGAATTCACCCAGGAATTCAAGGCGGTGAAAGAGCAGTCGGATGCGATGGGCAATGTCATCTATCGGCGTGGCCGTAAGCCCGCTCCGCCCGCCGAGCCATCCACTTCCGCTGTTCCTCGCCGAGGGCGCCCGCCAACGAGTGCTGCCCCGCCCCCGCCTGCGCCTCCGGCCAAGCGGGCGCGGCGTTCACCTCGAAAGCAGGCAGCCCCTCCTGCCCAGGGCGCCGTTAAGTCCGGTAAACGGACCGCGAAGCGTCCCTGAGACAGGCCATCCGGAGAAGAGGAAACTTGCTCTTTCCCCGCTGGAGGGCGGGGCCCCGATAACAACGGTACTTTTCAGTGCCACCAAAACATCAGTAAAAGAGCACTTTTTCCCTTCCCCGGATGTGACTGCACGAGTTCTGCCAGTCCGGGACGCGCTGCCTTCCGGCTCGCTGACTCTACGTGCTTCGCCAGTGGCTCACGAGCGCTGGGGGGACGGTCTCCCTTCCCTCAGCCCTCCAGCCCCCTCTCCGGAGTCAGGGTGCGGAGCCAGAGCGAATCGCTCTCCTCCAGCTCTTCCGCGGGACCCTCGTGCTTCCCGGATCAGCACACCCACTCCGCGCTGCCCCACCGCTGGTACGTCAGCGATTGTAGCGATGACTCCATTAGCGAGGGCTCTGCCTGCCTGGTTAGCGCGGGCCAGCCCCTCGCGGTGGCTCATACGCACAATCAGACTCGGTTACGCGATTCAGTTCGCGAAACGGCCCCCCAAGTTTACGGGCGTGTATTTCTCCAGGGTCAGCCCCCTGTCCGCCCCTGTCTTGCGAGAGGAGATTGCTGCCCTCCTGGCGAAGGGTGCAATCGAGCCGGTTCCTCCAGCCGAGATGGAGAGTGGGTTTTACAGCCCATACTTCATCGTACCCAAAAAGAGCGGTGGGTCACGGCCAATCCTAGATCTGCGTGTTTTGAACCGCTGTCTGCACAGGCTGCCGTTCAGAATGCTCACGCAGAGGCACATTCTCCAATGCGTTCGTCCTCGGGATTGGTTTGCAGCCATAGACCTGAAGGACGCGTATTTCCATGTCTCCATTCTTCCACGCCACCGCCAATTTCTGCGGTTTGCGTTCGAGGGTCGAGCGTGGCAGTACAAGGTCCTCCCCTTCGGGCTCTCTCTGTCTCCGCGGGTCTTCACCAAACTCGCGGAGGGTGCCCTAGCGCCCCTTCGGCTCGCGGGCATTCGCATACTCAATTATCTCGACGACTGGCTGATTTTAGCCCACTCGCGGGAGCAATTGATTATGCACAGGGACAAGGTGCTTCGGCATCTCCGCCTACTGGGGCTTCAGGTCAACCGAGAAAAGAGCAAACTCGCCCCCGTGCAGAGGATTTCTTTTCTCGGGATGGAGCTGGACTCGATCACCATGGTAGCGCACCTCTCCGAGGAACGCGCTCGCCTGTTGCTGAACTGTCTGAGGGAGCTCGACAGCAAACTAGTGGTCCCACTGAAGTTCTTTCAGAGGCTCCTGGGGCATATGGCATCCGCAGCCGCCGTCACGCCGCTCGGGTTGCTCCATATGAGACCACTTCAGCACTGGCTTCACGATCGGGTCCCCAGACGCGCATGGCACGCGGGCACACACCGGGTCTCGGTTACTGCGCTGTGTCGCCGCGCCCTCAGCCCTTGGAACGACCCCTCGTTCCTACAGGCCGGTGTGCCTCTAGGACAGGCGTCCAGCCATGTTGTTGTTTCAACAGACGCTTCCAACACGGGTTGGGAGGCCGTGTGTCGCGGGCATGCGGCTGCGGGCCTCTGGAAGGGTGCCCAGCTGCATTGGCATATCAATCGCCTAGAGCTGTTGGCAGTGTTCCTCGCTCTCCACCGCTTTTTACCGGTGCTGGAGCGGCAACACGTGCTGGTCAGGACGGACAGTACGGCGGCGGCGGCGTATATCAACCGCATGGGGGGTATGCGCTCTCGCCGCATGTTTCAGCTCGCCCGCCGTCTGCTCCTCTGGAGTCACCCGCGGCTGAAATCGCTGCGCGCCATTCACGTCCCAGGCACGCTCAATCGTGCAGCCGATGCGCTCTCACGACAGCTGTTACGCCCTGGAGAATGGAGACTCCACCCCGAGTCTGTTCAGCTGATATGGGCGCGATTCGGGGAGGCCCAGATCGATCTGTTTGCTTCCCCCGAGAACGCTCACAGCCAGTTGTTTTTTTCCCTGACCGAGGGCTCTCTCGGCACGGATGCACTGGCCCACAGCTGGCCTCGGGGCATGCGCAAGTATGCGTTTCCCCCAGTGAGCCTGCTCGCGCAGTTTCTGTGCAAGGTCAGGGAGGACGAGGAACAGGTTCTGCTAGTTGCGCCCCTTTGGCCCAACCGGACCTGGATATCAGAGCTCTCACTCCTCGCGACGGCCCTCCCCTGGCGGATCCCTTTGAGAGAGGACCTACTCTCTCAGGGACAGGGCACCATCTGGCACCCTCGCCCCGATCTTTGGAACCTCCACGTGTGGTCCCTAGACGCGAGGAAGACTTAGGTAACCTACCGACTGCGGTGGTTAATACCATCACTCAGGCTAGAGCCCCCTCCACGAGGCGCGCCTACGCCCTGAAGTGGAGTCTATTCACTGAATGGTGCGTCTCTCGCAGAGAAGACCCCCGAAATTGCCAGATTAGTGTTGTGCTATCTTTCCTTCAAGAGAAGTTGGACAGCAGGCTGTCGCCCTCCACTCTCAAGGTTTACGTGGGAAAGCATACCGTGGGAAAGCATAACCTGGTCATCCAGTTCCTTAGGGGTGCTAGGCGAATTAATCCATCTCGCCCCCCTCTCATGCCCTCTTGGGATCTCGCCCTCGTTCTCACGAGTCTGCGATCCGATCCCTTTGAGCCACTCGAATCAGTATCTCTAAGATTTCTGTCCCTGAAGACAGCTCTGCTGGTTGCGTTGGCCTCCATCAAGAGGGTCGGGGACCTGGAGGCATTTTCGGTCAGTGACTCGTGCCTGGAATTCGGGCCGGATTACTCTCACGTCATCCTGAGACCCCGCCCCGGTTATGTGCCCAAGGTTCCTACCACCCCCTTTAGAGATCAGGTAGTGAACCTGCAAGCGCTGCCCCCGGAGGAGGCAGACCCAGCCCTTTCTTTACTTTGTCCAGTTCGCGCTCTGCGCATTTATGTGGACCGTACTCAGAATTTTAGATCATCTGAGCAGCTCTTTGTCTGTTATGGCGGTCGGCAGCAGGGAAGTGCCGTATTGAAACAAAGATTATCCCACTGGATTGTGGATGCCATTTCACTCGCTTATTCGAGTCGAGGTCAGCCGTGTCCCCCGGGAGTTCGTGCACACTCCACTCGGAGCGTTGCATCCTCTTGGGCGCGTGCACGCGGCGCCTCTCTAACAGACATCTGTAGAGCTGCGGGCTGGGCGACACCCAACACATTTGCAAGGTTTTACAATCTGCGAGTGGAGCCAGTTTCCTCAAGGGTATTAGGTAACCCTTTGGTGATTGAGGAGACAACTCGGTAGGGTGTTGAAACACGCTTGCTGCGCCATTCTCCCTAACACGGAGGTACGTGCGCCTTTTTTATCTGTCAGTAAAGTTCCCCGTCAGGTGAGCCCTGCAGATTCCTCCGTGGCCCCCAGCACTGACTCAGCGGAGGAGTCACTTGCTGGCCCACTACGTTGTAGGTCTGCCCGCTGGTCAGCCCGCGTTTTGGGTATAGGTGCCTGCTATGCGTGATCCCCACTAGGCGATCCCATATGCTTATTCCGCCACGGTTAAGTCCCCCCCCTGGGCGGACTCGTGTCTTCCCTCTCCGCTAACCACTCTTTGCTATGCGTACTCCCCCTTTTTAGGGCTAGTCCATATGTAAATTCTGCCATCTATCCCCCCCTTGGGTAACGGATGGCCTCCGCAGCGTCCTCCCTATCGGGATTGCACGCTTCCCAACGTACTGTCGTATTTCCTAGAATTATCTAGATGCTCACGACTTCCCAAAAAATATATCTATATCCGTAAAACTTCTGTTGAAGTAGGATAAATTAGGGCCAGGGACACGTTGGAGGACCGCGCCCCCCATTATGTGGGTGCGTCACGCTTGCTTGACTATCTCCTCATCGGGGGTGTTGGTAAGGTGCAGTCATTATGGCGCTTTCAATGGGCTCCCAATGCGTGGATTTTACAAATCAAATCCACTTATAGTGCTGAAGTTCCCCCCGAAGGGGAACGTTCGAGGTTACTAAAGTAACCCTTCGTTCCCCGAGGAGGGGAACGGAAGCACTATACTCCGTCGCCATAATGACTGTCCCTTAGCTGTTTGAAAGTCTCTTCAGCTTAAAAGGATGGCGTCTGCTGGCTTCAGGTGTGCTTATATGCTGAGATAATTGCAGATGTCGCACACCTGCGCAAGCTTACGCTGCCATTTAATTTCATTCATTGGCCCGTTCAATACTCTCCAGACAAGTGGCTTCTGATCCGAATCCTCCCCAATGCGTGGATTTTACAAATCAAATCCACTTATAGTGCTTCCGTTCCCCTCCTCGGGGAACGAAGGGTTACTTTAGTAACCTCGAACGTTATCCATAACCATGTCAGCTGCTAAACATCATTACTAGGCCTGTGCAATATATCGAAATTATCAAAATATCGCATATGTGCATATGGCAATATACAGTACATATTGCAATAGTCTGCAATAAATGATGGATTTAATACCAGAGTATATTTGTGTGCCAATTACATGTCAACACACATCTTTGAAATAAAGCAGAGTGCACATGCTGGTTTGCTTTTCCAAAAATCTGTTAAAGTTTTTATGTGAATGATACAGTATGTGAAGCACTAACTTGACTTGATAAAACTATACAAAGTGGTGGTGATATTTATTTCTATTTGTTTGTTTTTGTTTGTCAAAATATTTGAATTGTTTTGTCCATTTTCAGAATTTGTAGTGATGTTTTCTTTTCCCAAAAATAATGTGAAACTATAATTAATATCTTTTCTTAAAATGATTGTATCATTTATTTATTTTCCTATGACTTAGCCCCTTATTCATCAGGGGTCGCCACAGCGAAATGAACTGGCAATTATTGCATTGCATATAGCAAATATCACATTACTTAGCATTACATTTTTTTTCTTCAATACCACACAGCCCTAATTATTAGCATAACACATATACACATAAATACAGACCTACAACCAAGCCTGTTATTGATCAAGGCAGTGAAGATGTCCAGGAATAATCTGTGATGTGGCTGGTCATTGAAATATCTCTGCTTTCTGTATGTCACGCTGTTATCAAAACAAACACTAGTTAGACAAGGAAATGGAACAAGAGCAAAATGAACAGATAACATGAGCGACTAAGCACCTAAAGTTTTCCAGCTCAGACGCTTCAGTGGCATTTTTCCGGTGCTCAGGAACATTTGTGGAAGTTTGAGACTTGTGTCCTTTTGATTGACTCAGAGATGAAGCCTAAAGTTGGGAAGAGGTGAATACAAATTAAACGTACAAATCCAAAATTAAAATGTACTATTTTAGGGCTGCACAATACAGTATATTGTTTCAGCTTCAAAATGGCAATATGTGCAGTAGTCACATCGCAAAGATATGTTAAGTCTGAATTATAGCTAACCAGGAGCTGCAGAATTCTATTTAATTACTGCAATTTTATGTAATGTTTATGATTTATGCAAAAAAAACTTGTTTCTAGTCCAAATATCTACATTTCAAATGGAAAAAATTATTTCATTCACCCAATGACAGACAATTTTACTTGCTAAGGAAAAACTCTTAATTTTTAGATATTTAGACTAGAAGTGAGATAAAATACGCATTTTTTTGCATTGTGAACATTCAATTTCTGGACCCATATACTGTTAGGCTCCCCAGAAAACCTTCAAATCGAGCTATTCAAAGTATCTTGAGAAATGTATTCATATTGCAGTATTAAATAGCAGAAAAATAAAATATCAGTAGGTAGATTTTTTTTCTAACTATTGGGAATTCAAATATGTACATATACATACATCTGGAAGAGTTAAGGTGTGGAGAAGCCCCAAAGAAGCGTACCACCTAGACCAGGGGTGCTCAATCCTGTTCCTGGAGATCTACCTTCCTGTACAGTTTAGCTCCTACCCTGATCAAACCCACCTGAACCAATTAATTAGGACCTGAAATCCACTTGATAATTACAGACAGGTGTGTTTGATAAGGGTTGTAACTGAAATCTGCAGGAAGGTAGATTTCAGGAACAGGATTGGCCACCCCTGACCTAGACTGTTGCATGCCCAGAGTAAAGCATGGGGGTGGATCAGTGATAGTTTGGGCAGCAATATCAGGACATTACCCAGCCCTAATATTTGTGCTAGATGGGCGCTGTCAAGGACTACCGAACCATTCTAGAGGACCATGTGCACCCAATGGTTCAAACATTGCATCCTGAAGGCAGTGCTGTGTGTCAGGATGATGCTTTTTTTTTCATATATGGCCATATATAAACACATAACATTATAGCTAATATATATGCATCTATGTGTAATTCCTAGAGTTGTAATCCATTTTTGCAATATATGTTGCATTTATGGCAATGCATGTTATATCTGTGAAATCCAAACATGATTTTATGTAATTTGCATACATTGCCATATATCAGATTTCAGTCTGGGATGACATTCGTAGTTGGAAAAACAAATACTATTGTGGTCAATGGCTACATATTTCCTACATTTAAAAATGTATATATCTTATTTTGTGTTGAAACAGGTTTGTTACAAGTGAATTGGTGATTGATGACAGAATTAATATTTTTGGTCTCTTTAAATATTGTGAAACTACTTCACCAGTCGAGAATTAAACTGAGAATAAAAAATGCAATTTGGGAAAGTAACAAATATAACAAAATATAAGGAATTACAGGGAAGAAAACGTGATGAAAACGAAAAACGAAAATGAAAATGTGGTGAACGTTAAAAACAGATGTTACCTGTTTGGATATTGGAGCTGTGATCATTGATAAAAGTCTCTTGAGATCAAGAAGCTCCCTAAAATGATTTTAAAAAGACATTTAATAATTTCACCAGGAAAAATAATGATCACCAATAACTGCTTCATTGAAGTCTTACTTGTCTTTAGTTTTCTGATGTGATCTGTTCGGTCCTCTAGACTTTCTGTCTTGGAGAGGCATCTTGAAACAACCTTCATTACTCTCATTTCTGCAGATCAATCAGATAACACAAATATAAAATATAGTGGTGTGTACTATTTACTGTATTGTCTACCATATAATTATGAGCTGACTTTATGTAATTCGTTTTGAATAACAGCAAGTTTTGAGAGTCCAAAAGCATTGACCAACATAGGCTCATTCTGAAAACGTAGTCCTATATACATTTCTGGAGAGCGCAAATTATGTAGCCAGAAGTACGTATGGCTGCATTTCATCTTTAAAAAGAACGCGAAGGGGGCAGCTGACCTCTTAACTCCATGTGGACGACTTTTTCACTGTTACCAGTTTGTCCAGTGGCTTGCCACATACGTCAGAGGATTTGAGACGCAGAGCGGAACTGACCGTGACGACGGGGTTCGAGGCCGGTAAAGAACAGTTCCAGAAAGCAAGTAAAACAAAAGCTTTAAAATGTAATAAAATAAGTAACGAGTAAATAACAGGGCGAGAATGTGGTAAGATCTTTCTACGTGGTAAAAATCAGGCTGCCGCGAGGGCTTATGTTTTTCTGGATTGCTTTTGAAAACACTATCAGTTGCGTTTAGGGAAGTAGGAGGGTGGGCCAGTCGATCGGTCAGTCAGTCAATCAGTCAGTCGAAAGCGGCCTCTGGTGGATTTATGATATTCTGGTGGAATGGCACTTGTGGAAAAAAAATTGCAATCTCAAAAAGCGTACACAACGGCGTCAGGTAGATTCGTGAAAACAAAAACAGTAAAAAAACGTACCTCCTGGGGACATATTTGTCGCACTCCAGAAATGTATATAGAGGTACCAGGGCTCAACACTAAGGACTGCCCGGTGGCCCGGGGCTAGCGTGAAAGATGCTCGGGACAGTAGCCAGGATAGTTACTGGCCCCTGTCAGCCAGTAACGATGAGCACATAATTTTTTTCCCGTAACCTGGTAACAACCAGCACAGCGAAAATAAGGCAACATGGCGACAACATCAACTATAAGGCTAACAGAAAACGTCTGTTTCTAAAGTCTTTATAAGCTGACAATTACATGGATACAAAATTAAGAAACGGGAAAAAAAGAAAAAAAAAAAGTTGTCAGTTTGGCGAGCCATTTTTATAAAAATAATTTAGAATTGCAATAAAATACCAGCGCATTTTCCATACTGCTCTTTTGTTTGCATAAAATCTTGAATTTTGCTCAATATACATCTATTAACATTATTAAAATGTTTAAATTCTAGATTCACAGACATTATTTAAAACATGTGGCTAAGAAAAATCTATTAACTTTTTTTCTTTTTGGTGGGGCCAATGAAAATTTTGGCAGGGCAAGTAAAAGTCTCAACCACTGGCCCAATTGGCCCAGTAGAAAAAATCCTTAGCGTTGAACCCTGGGTTAATCAGAATGAGCCTGGGTTGACATTAATGATGAGAAGAATTATATTATAATGCTGTTAGAATGAACTTAATTCGAGTTTAAAAAAAAATAAAAATCAACGATCAGGTCTTTGCGTTTTATCAGATATTAGTTTAGTAATATTACACAAATAAGAATGCATTGACCTGAATATAACAGCATAAGCACCATCACAAATGTGATACTGATGTTATAAAACAATTTTATTTTTAATTATTTTCAATTAACATTTTAGACTTTAAGATATTAAGAATTTAAAATATGTTATTTTTCAGATTCACCAATGAAAATAGCTCCAAAGCTGAAGCAAAACATTTGTGCATGTCAGATCAGCGCTGAGGTGTTTCATTTCTGCAATCATCTGTTTTTGAAGAAATCATTTAATGGGTCAATAATTTGTGAATTCGATGATGCCTTCAGTCAGCTGTTTTGATTGGTAGTTTTTAAATGAATGAGTCATTAAACAAGTCCTATGCACCTGATACCATCTAAACTACAAGAACTCAATGAGGAAAATGATGTTTACTTTAAATGTACCACAATCATGTTGCCCTGCTTGCCTTAAATACCTCTCTTGCACAATATCCTGCACAACATTGTTCAGTCTCATGTAAAAGTACTTGTATAGCCTGTCTTATGTGTATACTTAAGTATGTATATGTTAGTTATGCATAGTTTTTATTTATGTCTAGTGTTGTATTTGTATTTATGATTAATATATGTAGCATCGATGTCCTGTGACACACGACATTTCGCTTCTCTGTATGTCCACACATGTAGCGGAATGACAATAAAGCTCGACTTGATTAAGACAGGGACTTGATGACACCTACAGGCGGTTTTAGGATCGAATTGTTTTATCCATTACAGTCCTTTGTTTCAACTGTTTATTTTAGTTTCTAAGCTATCATTGGAAAATGCTTTGGTCAACATGTGTTGTTTTTAAATGTATTATACAACTAATAAACATACAGCTATGGAGTAAAATTGAAAAAACTTGAAAATGTCAGTTTTTCAGAATTAAAGGGATTTATTAGGCATAGGTTTTTAGTTAAAAGTTGTTGTAATCTATATGTCTGATAATAATAAATTCTGATAGAGTCTGACGATAAATCTTCCAATATTCAAATAAATTACTGTCATTTAGATGATTAGATGATTATTTTGTGGTTCTTAGCTCTTCTGTAGTTAAAACATTGTTGTGTTGATTAAAACTCATCATTCACCTCAGAAACACACTCACTGGCCACTTTATTAGGTACACTTTGTTAGTACCAGGTTGGACAAGGCACTTGAAATATTCCTCTGAGATTTTGGATGTTCAAGAAACCAGTCTGAGATGATTCATGCTTTATGACGGTGCGTTATCCTGCTGGAAGTCGCAATCATGAGATGGGTACACTGTGGTCATAAAGAGATGGACATGGTCAGCAACAATACTCAGGTAGGCTGTGGCGTTGGCATGATGCTCAATTGATACTAATGGACCCAAAGTGTACCAAGAAAATATTTCCCACACCATTACACCACCAGCCTGAACTGTTGATACAAGGCAGGATGGATCCATGCTTTCATGTTGTTGATGCCAAATTCTGACCCGACCATCGGAATGACGTAGAAATTCGAGACTCATCAGATCAGGCAACATTTTTCCAATCCTCTATTGTCCAATTTTGTTGCGCCTGTGCGAATTGTAGCCTCAGTTTCCTGTTCAAAGTCCCTTAAATCACTTTTCTTTCCCATTCTGATCCTCGGTTTGAACTGCAGCAGATCATCTTGACCATGTCAACATGCCTAAATGAATTGAGTAGCTGGCTTGTGTTTGTCTGATTAGAAATTAGTGCTAACAAGCATTTGGACAGGTGTACCTAAAAAAGTGCCAGGGGAGTGTATGTTGCATCTGTTTGTTGATTGGACGATTTATCAAAAAATGATTTAATAGTGTTGTTAACAGTTCACAGGATAAAACAATTATATATTTATTAAACATAAACAGTTGAAGTCAAAATTATTAGCCCCCCTTTACTTTTTCTTATATATATAAAAAATGAAGCAATGGAAATATTAGGGTATCACTCGAAAATGTTTAGTATGTCTGGATTTACTGGCTTTAAAGTTATGTGTTTGTGATATATATATATATATATATATATATATATATATATATATATATATATATATATATATATATATATATATGTATGTATACATATATGTATGTTACATATATATGTAATATATATATATATATATATATATATATATATATATATATATATATATATATATATATATATATATATATATATATATATATTTCACAAACACATAACTTTAAAGCCAGTAAATCCAGACATACTAAACATTTTCGAGTGATACCCTAATATTTCCATTGCTTCATTTTCATATTATATCATATTTTCATAAATAATACATGAACAATAAAGTATTCAAGTTTGAGTTGACAGAGCTCAAGTGAAATATGTTTGCAGACGTGTTGTTTTAATTAGCAAACAATGTTTCACAAACAGTGACGTAACGTTATTTGGACATCACAGGTGAAGTTCATTAACGTTACATTAATTCATAACTGACGTACTGACTGTTATCATTTTACACACGAATTTACAAAAATATAAATATATTATGCAGCTTGAAACGTGTCCCTATCTTATCTTTCTTCATAATAAATGCCTCTGGCGTTCATATACAGACATTTCACGAGTGACTGAGGTAATACTTCTTGAGGGCACAGACTATGGAAGACATTTAACAGCTTGATATTTGCAGGATGTGTTTTCCTCACCTGTGTGGTTCTGGAATGTTCCGTGTTTTTTACTCGCATTGCTGAAGGTCGTCAAGCATATCAGTGTAGTTTGAGAAGACAACAGACAGAAGCGCGAATCAGGAACGTGGAGACACGCAGCAGCCAGTCACACGCGGCGATGTTGAAGCGTCTGCGGTTACTATAGTGATGCTCAACTCGAGTTTCGCTTTTTTCCACTGATACCAGCCCCTAATGAAAGTCATATCAACAACACACGTTGCAATTAAATAACCGTGTACATACAGCGATGGGAAAATGTCAATCTCTGCATTTACTAAGTATGTGTTTGGCTAAAAAATATATATAATTGGTGTTATTCTATAAAGGTCTAATAATTTACTAACCCTGCTGAAAAATCCAGTTTAAACAAGTCTAGGTTGGTTGGCTGGTTTTAGCTGGTCGACCAGGCTGGTTTTAGAGGGTTTTGGCCATTTCAAGGCTGGTTTCCAGCCATTTCCAGCCTGGTCTTAGCTGGTCTGGCTGCAAAATGACCAGCTAAAACCAGCTTGACCAGTCTGGTTTAAGCTGGACAAAGCTGGTTTTAGCTGGTCACCCCCCCCCCCCCCCCCCCCCCCCCACGGTCTTTTAAAGTATTTTTAAAAATCAGAATAGCAAATATTCATTTGTTGGGATTAAAAATCCTACACTCGCCAGCCACTTTGTTAGGTACACCGGTATAAATGCTTTCTAATTAGCCAATCAAATGGCAGCATCTCAGTGCATTTAGACATGTAGACATGGTCAAGATGATCTGCTGCAGCTCAAATCGAGCATCAGAATGAGGAAGAAAGCTGACTTTAAACGTGGCATAGTTGTTGGTGCCAGACGGGCTGCTCTAAATATTTCAGAAACACAAATATTTCAGGCATCACAAATGCCTTGTTGATTCTAGAATTCAGAGGAGAATGGCCAGACTGGTTCCAGCCGATAGAAAGGCAACACAGTAACTCAAATAAGCACTCATTACAACCGAGGTCTGCAGAAGAGCATCTCTGAACACACAACACGTCCAACCTTGAGGCGGATGGGCTACAGCAGCAGAAGACCACACCGGGTACCAGGGCCGGAGTGGCACTCCTTTTCAACCCTGGAGTTTCAAGCCTCAGACAGGCCCACCTCAGTTCACGACTGACTATATTAAAATAAGGTCATTCCAATTCAGTTTCTAATTACACTATCACGTCTTTTTTTGAGAAAACAGCTGCTTTAGAACTTAAAATGTTCAACAACCCTAACAGTATTACATGTCTTAACAATAAAAAAAAAAAAAAAAATCATACTCAGACGAGGATCAAACCTGAGTCAGCAGCATCGTAATCTAACGTGCTAACCACTGGACCACAACAGTTGAATATTGAGGAGTGACTCATCTGACTTATATCAGATAGATTTAGACCTCGCGGCCAAAAAACGCACCGGCCCACCGGGAATTCTCCCGGTCCTCCCGATTAGCCAATCCGGGCCTGCCGGGTGCCACTCCTGTCAGCTAAGAACAGGAAACTGAGGCTACAATTCACACAGACTCACCTAAACTGGACATAGAAGATTGGAGAAACGTTGCCTGCTCTGACGAGTCTCGATTTCTGCTGCGGCATTCGCGTGGTAGGGTCAGAATTTGGCGTCAACAACCTGAAAGCATGGATCCATCCTGCTTTGAATCAACAGTTTAGGTTGCTGCAGGTGGTGTAATGGTGTGGGGGGATTTTTTCTTGGCACACTTTGGGCTCATTAGTACCGAGTTTCAACACCACAGCCTACCTATTGTTGCTCACCATGTCCATCCCTTCAAGACCACAGTGTACCCATCTTCTGATGGCTACTTCCAGCAGGATAACGCACCATGTCATAAAGCACAAATCATCTCAGACTAGTTTCTTGAACATGACAATGAGTTCACTGTAATCAAATGGCCTACACAGTCACCAGAGCTCAATCCAATAGAGAATTTAAACGGGAGAACGGGAGATTCGCATCATGAATGTGCAGCCGACAAATCTGCACCAAAAACCCTGAGGAATATTTCCAGTACCTTGTTGAATTTATCCCACGAAGGATCAAGGAGGCATGTTCTGAAGGCAAAAGGGGTCCAACCCGGTGCTAGAAAGGTGTACCTAATAAAGTGGCCAGTAAGTCAAACATCACAAAACCAAACTGAACAGAATTAATAAATGATACTCCTTTAGATTAATACACACACACACACACACACACACACACACACACACACACACACACGCTCTGCAAAGTTGCTATAACCCACAAGTAAAATCATTGAGTTTGTTTTGGAACAATTTAATAATTGCTTTATTACATGTGATTTTACTACGTGTTTAAGTTGACTTAATAAGGGAACTGTTTTGGTCTCTTCAATTTATTAAGGTCAAATGGTTGCTAAGCAATGCTTAAGGAAACACTAACATAATTAGGGATGAATATTTAATGCCAGTATTAAGACCCTTTTTATTTTTCACGTTTAACGAAGGATTCCCTTATAACTAATTTCTTAGCTTAAGGGCTTTCATGCAACAGGGCCTGTAAGCATTAAAAAATCTGACCTAAAAGCTTGCATGCACAAACCATTTCCTTTTGATAACTATCGTTCGGATTTAATAAGTCAAAAGTTCAATAAAGCCAGCCTCTTTTTTTTATCTCATCTCATAAACGGATGTATGCGTCAGTGGTGAGTGTACGAAAGATAAATAAACGTGCACATACTAATCAATATTTGTGTTCCCTCATGCTGTTATTGCTGTAGAGAAGCCTTCATTAAACCTCTAGCCAACTGTACTTCCATCATCAACATGGTAAGAGCAACATAACATTATTTGTGCTTTCAGCTTTATGCTTTTATGACACAAGAATGCATGTTTCATAGTGAACTACTAAACGTGTGTTGAAACAATACGGCGAATGCATTTCATGAAGAGTGATTGTTCAAAATCAGATTTGCATGTTCTTGGCTCTCCATGGAATTTAAATATTATAGATGCAGTGTTTTACATTTTGGTTAATTGTTAGCCGAGTCTGCTGTAAAATACCTAACAATTCCCAAACGTACAGTAAATGTGGACAAATCTCATTTAGGTCTAGCTGAATGAACTCTTCAATGTGGCTCTTCTCAACGGACGTCTGTGGGAATAATACCTTTCGGATGAAATCTTAGAAGATTTTGGGAAACACAGAGACATTTGAGGTAAGGAAAGAGAGCTGTAAGACTATTTGCACTTCAATTGTTTTAAGTAGATCCCCTTTGTGTCAAAATAACAAGTCATTTCAAACAAATATCTAAACAAATATATATGAACAGTTCAGCCACACTTTAAATAGTCTAAAAAATGTATTGTATAACATATGAAGAGTTTTGATGCAAAAACCTCCAAGTGCCGTCTGCAATTTTGCAGCCTTCTTTGTTTATGTTGAGATATTTCACTTTAAAAACCAGGAAAAGGACTTACTAATTGCCTTAAAATTGATATTACTGAACATATACAGGAGCCTGATTAAAATGTTCATTTCAGAGGAAAATTTCAGATAGCATTTAGAGATTTTAGCATCTAAACTCTTCATATATATATATATATATATAGTTGAAGTCAGAATTATTAGCCCTCCTGATTTTTTAGGCCGCTTGTTTATTTTTCCCCCAATTTCTGTTTAACGGAGAGCAGATTTTTTTCAACACATTTCTAATCATAATAGTTTTAATAACTCATCTCTAATAACTGATTTATTTTATCTTTGCCATGATGACAGTAAATAATATTTGATTAGATATTTTTCAAGACACTTCTATACAGCTTAAAGTGACATTTAAAGGCTTAACTAGGTTAATTAGGTTAACTAGGCAGGTTAGAGTAATTAGGCAAGTTATTGTATAACAGTGGTTTGTTCTTTAGATTAGCGAGAAATAATATAACTTAAAGGGGCTAATAATTTTGTCCCTAAAATGGTGTTTAAAAAATTAAAAACTGCTTTTATTCTAGCCAAAATAAAACAAATAAGACTTTCTCCAAAAGAAAAAAATATTATCAGACATACTGTGAAAATTTCCTTGCTCTGTTAAACAACATTTGGAAGATATTTAAAAAAGAAGAAAAAAATTTGAAGGGGGCTAATAATTTCGACTTCAACTGTATGTGTGTATATATATATACACACACACACACACACACACACACACACACACACACACACACACACACACACACACACACACACACACACACACACACACATATACATATATATATATATATATATATATATATATATATATATATATATATATATATATATAAAGTTGAAGTCAGAATTATTAGCCCCCCTATTTATCTTTCCTCTAATTTCTGTTTAACGGAGAGAAGATTTTTTTAACACATTTCTAAACATAATAGTTTTAATAACTCATTTCTAATAACTGATTTATTTTATCTTTGCCATGATGACAGTAAATAATATTTGATTAGATATTTTTCAAGACACTTCTATACAGCTTAAAGTGACATCTAAAGGCTTAACTAGGTTAATTAGGCAGGTTAGGGTAATTAGGCAAGTTATTGTATAATGATGGTTTGTTCTGTAGACTATCGAAAAAATTGGAAAGTTCAGAGCAGCAGAACTTTTTCTGTAACCTTCCCAAGCCTTGAGACAATCCTGTCTTGAAAGTCTACAAACAATTCCTTTGTCTTCATGCTTGGTTTGTGCTTTGACATGTACTGTCAACCCTGGGAGCTTATATAGACAGATGTATGCCTTTTCAAACATGTCCAATCAACTGAATTGACCACAGCTGAACTCAAATTAAACTGCTGAAACATCTTAAGAATGATCAATGGAAACAGAATGCACCTGAGCTCAATTTACAGCTTCACGGCAAAGGCTGTGAATACTGATGCACATGTGATTTTTCAGGTTTTTTATTTTTAATAAATTTGCAACAATTTCAAAAACTCTTTTTTCACATTGTCATTATGGGTGATTGTGTGTAGAATTCTGAGGAAATACATGAATTTAATCCATTTTGAAATAAGGCTGTAATATAAAAAATGTGGAAAAAGTGAAGCGCCATGAACACTTTCCGGATTGCACTGTATTAATCTAGTGTATGTCATTAAAAAATCTGACTATTTATACGCTCTGTGCATTAAACTAAAGTCTTTTTGGTGGCCAAAGGGACATCAGTGTGTTGAGGTCAAATGGATGAAAAGGTTTTGACACCACATTAATACACATTTTTGAGTTTTGACACGTCTTTTTTGAAATAAAGGAGGCTTGATTTGTCAGAGAACACTATACTGTCTAATTCAGAAGTTTTTAAAGAGACCATAACATTTATTTTCACATAATAACCTAGCGGACAGCATTGAAAATGATTGACTTTTGTTCCGTAGCTCCGTACAATAAAATACATCAAATTAACATCAGTTAATTCAAAAAAGTCTTTTTTTGGTGGACAAAAGGGCATCAATGTATGAACATACAGGTTTGACATCAAAATGATTTACATTTTTGACATGTTTCTTAGACTTTGTTTTAACATCAAATCATCCAATAACACTTTACTAATTTCACTAATGTGACACCAACTTGTGGATGTCAAATAGGCGTAAAGGTTTTGACATCAAAACTATTGACATTTTTACATGTTTCTCAGACGTTGTTATGACATCAAGGTGGTTTAAGTCATCTGATAACTCTCCACTGTCAAATTCTGATGTTTTTCAGAGACCTTAAAATTGAAAACATTTTCACATATTTATACATATACCTTATATTTTCACATATACCTTAAAAACATTTTCACATATTAACATAGCGGACGGCATTGAAAATGATTGACTTTTGTCCCTTAGCTCCGTACAATAAAATACATCAAATTAACATCAGCTAATTGAAAAAAAGTCTTTTCATGGTGGACAAAAGGGCATCAATGGATGAACATACAGGTTTGACATCAAATCGGTTTACATTTTTGACATGTTTCTCAAGCCTCCTGTCCAATGCACACGACAAATGACAAGCGACAGACCGGAAGTCATTCATTTCTGATGGAGAGTAGTCTGGGAGCTGCATGGAGTTACGATCATCTCCGTGTGCGGTAAATTGGAATCTGAACTAAGTTGCAGATCCATTGTATAATATTTAATATTTAAACTCCTGCGACTAGACCTTATGCGACCGACCGACCGGATGTGATGTGCAAGCAGGTCCGTGTGTGCGAGATGAGAAATATGAGTTTATTTGGTTATTTTTTGAATTAGAAAAAGTCTAATAAATGTCATTAATAAAGTAATAAAAATCCAATTTTTTATTGTTGTCCACATTCCCTTCAATACATTTTTAGCGGTCTATGAGTTTCTAGTATTCATTCATTCATTTAACCACAGAGAGTACAGACTCTTGCTTTTGCACTCCTTTATTTCGGACACTGCGAGAACAGCTTCTCTCTCATGGTGCAGGTCAGAACTGAAAATACTGTGCGACTGCCGTGTCCATATGTCGTGTGCAGTGTAACTGAGCGTTCACACCGAAAGCGGTGAGAGCGTCCAAGGTCGCTCTGGCCACCCTGGCGACAACGCTGTCTGCCTTCAGCTCCAGCGTCAAAATTTGCTACATTGATCTCGTATTTAAAGGAGCCGTTGCAGCATATCAGTTACATTCCTGCATAAAACATGTTTCTAGCGTGAAAATGTACTTCTTATCGAATTAATTTAACAATGGAAGATGGACAATGGAATAAGTTGCATGTGGTGTGGTTTTGCTCCACGTAATTATGCAATGTGTCTATATGTCTGAAATATCCTGAAGCAGCAATACTGTTTTGTACTGTCGCATGAGATTTTTTTTTAAAGATAAATATATATAACATTAATGCACATCAGTAACTCGCCAGTAACTTATTTAATGCATGTTCCTGCAAAAAAAAATTGTAAATAATTAATAATCCGTCAACCGCAATCAGCAAACCCTTGGGAACAACTGTGGTCGAAACCGAAGTTCACAGGTCTGTGTTCTCTGAACTCCTCTCAAGCGGTGGACTTCTTCATTCTGATTGCTTCCCGCCGAACCGCATCATAGCTCATTACCAAAAGTTGACTAGATTTCAACTCTCCTCGACGCCCACGCTGGCGAAGACACGCCGCGCTGCTCCTCGCCGCTTAACGCCACCAGCTCTCATTGAAAATGAATGGCTTTCTGCTACTTTGCTACTCTTTCGGTGGGAATGAATGTTTAAGGCGGCTTCAGACTTCGTTTCAACATCAAGTCATCCAAAAACTCTCTACTAATTCTACTTATTTAACACCAACTTGTGTTAGTAAAGGTTTTAACCTCAAAACAGTTTACATTAACATGTTTCTTAGACATCATTTTGCCATCAAGGTGGATTAAGTCATCCGATAACTCTACTGTCAAATTCTGATGTTTTTCAGAGACCTTTGGAGTGCAAAAATGATCAACCAGTGGGTGATTTTCGCCGTCTACGTCCTGACATTTTTAATCGGCCTTCCAGCGAATCTTCTGGCCATCTGCACGTTCATTAAAAAACTCGGAGACAAACCCAGTCCCAACGACATCCTGCTCTTCCACCTGACCACTTCAGATCTGGTCTTCCTGCTGTTTCTTCCCTTCAAGATGTACGAAGCCTTCATGGGCATGAAATGGCACTTACCGCAGACCCTGTGCTCCATCGCCTCCTTCTTCTTCTTCACCACGATTTACACCAGCTCTCTGCTGCTAATGGCTATAGCTGTGGATCGCTATTTAGGACTAGCCTTCCCGTTCAAATACCGAATGCTACGTAAACCGATTTACGCCACGGTAGGTTGTGTTTTTATATGGCTAGTCAGCGCGGCTCATTGCAGTATCGTGTTTATCATCGTTCATATGCCAGATCAGAACACAAACGAATCGGTTTGCTACGAAGAATTTACTGAAGAGCAGAAAAGGATCTTGCTGCCAGTTCGGCTGGAGTTTTTTGTGGTCATTTACACGCTGCCGCTCCTAGTTTGTGTCTTCTGCTACATTAACTGTATCAATATATTGTACAGCAGGCCTCATATTGTTAAAGTGAAGAAGCAAAGAGCCATTGGGATGGCGTTGTGCACACTTACCATCTTTTTACTGTGTTTTTTACCTTATAACCTGTCGCATCTAGTAGGTTACAGCAGCAATAAAAGCCCGCCGTGGAGATATTACACGCTTTTGCCGAGCACACTCAACACTTGTCTGGATCCCTTCGTCTTTTACTTTTCATCCTCAACTTTCCGCGAAAGCAAAACAGTTTCTTTGCTGAAGACGTGGTGCTTTAAAAGACACAAGAGAAATTATACGAAGACAGAAACTGAACTGAATGTTGTAGCGATATGAGCTTTTACATTTCATTGTCACGTTTTTTTAAATTTAGTTTCTATTATTTTTCATGAATCTAACATTTATTATTTGTAGCTGTTTTTTACAATTTATCAACAAAATAAAGAAGTGTCTTACCTTGAACATGCGACGTCTTTTCCATGTTAAATTAAGTTTTGTGACGTCGAAGTGTGAATTTTCTAACTGAGGTACAGTTTTATTCCCATATAGTCACAGTTTCTTTACTGTGCATTCACATGGGGCTTCAGCGTCAATGCTTGACGAGGGTGTGTCTGAAGTTACGCCACATTCACACAGGGCGTCAGCGTCAACGCTACCCGTTTACTTTGAATAGGTTAGGTAGGGTGTTACCGAATTGCATTGTGGATCTGTCGGTGCCGCTTTAGTGGCGTTGCTCGTTGCAGATGTTAGGACGGAAGAGGGAAGGGTCAGCCAATCAGATTGCTGTATGCAAATACACCAGCTCAGACAGTAGCCGATTGCTGACTTAATTTCATTGGCTGACGCTGCTATGATGATCGCGTCAGCCCCAACTTCAGGCATGCCCTCTGTCAAGCGTTGACGCTGAATCAGGCGTTACGGTGCATTCACACGGGGCTTCAGCGTCAACGCTTGACAGAGGGCGTGCCTGAAGTTGTGTCAATGAAATTAAGTCAGCAATCGGCTACTGTCTGAGCTGGTGTATTTGCATACAGCCATCAGCTGACGCTTCCGTTGGTGCTTGAAAAGTTGAGAAAGTCCTAACTTCTGCACCGAGCAACGCCACTGAAGTGGCACCGACGGATCCACAATGCAATTTGATGACACCCATTCAAAGTGAATGAGAAGCATTAAAGCTGACGCCCCTTGTGAATGAGACGTTAGGGCTGACACGATCGTCATAGCAGCATCAGCCAATGAATTTAGTCCGCAATCTGCTACTGTCTGAGCTGGGATATTTAAATAAAGCGATCTGATTGGCTGATGCTTCCGTTGGTGCTTGAAAAGTTGAGAAATTCCAAATGCTGACAGATCTACAATTCAGTTCGGCAATGCTTGACATCACCCATTGAAAGTGAATAGGAAGCGTTGACGCTGATGCCCCATCTAAATGAGGCGTAAAGGTGCTGTATGTAAGTTTTTGACTCTTCTAAAGCTTAAAAATACCATAATATGTTTGCAGATACTTAAGAAATATGCTAAGTGAACATTCGTGTTTATCTGAAAAACAATGCTAAAGACAGATATTCTGCTTTGAAAATGAGAGTAACGTCTTTGTTTTGGTTCTTTTAACCCGTCCAATGTCAGTTTAGCTGATTATATTTCAGAACCCGGGTTGCCTTGGTGAAAAACAGCGCATTTCATTCATTCAATCATGAAGCCTCTCAAAGTGTGAGTCCATGAGTGAAATGCGACCTCCGGTGGACAACAGCAGACTCAGAAATATTCGTAATATAACGTAAACATTAGGTGAGGAGGTTAAACTGTAAACCCGTGTCCTAACGTGACGCTACATGACAAGATTTGCAGTGATAAGCAATTGGGCTGTTTGCACTAGACGGAACACGACAGAAATGTAAATACAGCCATTCAGAAGCACAGAATAGTGCACTCACTGCACTCCAACAAAACGGTAAAGTTTATGATCTAATTAATACATATTAAACCTCTTTAGCATTATTAAATGTAGATGCTGAATCACTGATATGTGTTGGCTTGCACTGAGACACGGTTCTAAAATTACATTTTAAACAGTTTATTTTCCAGATCTGAGGTGAACTATCTGCTGCTGCTTTCAGTAGTATGACAATAAATGTCATGTATAATGGCATTCAGACTCGCATCATTAGCATTTAACACTGAATAAAGCACATGAGGTGTAACTGAGCTGATCATTATCAGTTTTCTGTTGTTCAGCTGGAAGAAATAGAAGCAAAAACTCCTTTTAGTATGAAGAATATTCCTTCTATCACGTGTTGTTGCTTTTATATACAGTAGAGCACGATTTAAATCAGCCTTTAGGCTCGATAGTCAGGCTCGCTCCTGTTGGTGTTGTCAATCTGACAACCTGTGCTTGCATGTTTTGATCCAGGATTGCAATACCTAGTTCAACCACTGAGTGTCAAACTTACATACTGCACCTTTAATAATACAATTTCAAGAAAGTATTATATATAAGTTTATTAAACTATATTTTATTGGTTACATTTAATGTTAGTGATCAAAGAGTTAAACTTTTATTTTAGAGAATAATTGTATTGGACCAATAGGCTACTGGTTTCATTAAAAGTGCAAACCTGCAACTCATACATCCAAATTTTGCCAAGTACATTGTGTTTTTCTGACAGGATTTCACAATTCTGTCAGTGTTTTATGCATTATGCAAATCACAGGGTCTTAAAATTTACCATTTATTTCATGTATATATATTTTTTTACGTATCATGCAAACATTCAATCGGTTCCTCCAAGCCAAACATTAAACAAACAAAACAACAATAAATGACAAGAACAAATTTTATTAGAGATTTTTCACTCTGTGCATGAAAAATGCTTCAGTTAATTCAAGTGATTCAAATCTTAAATGAGTATTGTTGTGATTGCAACTAGTGAAATCTGACAGTGTCTTTTTTCTCTGTATTTTATAAGTGGGATCAGATAATCAAATACTTGGGTGATGAATGTTTGCTTGTCTCTGGTTTTAGCGAGTGCCGGCCACTCTTCTGCATTCATGCATCCTGTAGGCACACATGTAAAAAATACCTGCAGAAACAAAACACACATTTAGGAGATCAACAGCTGAACCACACATACAGTTGAAACCATTTAAAAAAAAGTCAGAAGTTATGTGACTAAACTTTTTCTCTTTTAGGTAAGTTAGGATTATCTAATTTGTTTCTGTAATGCTTAATAGCAGAATAATGAGAGAGATATTTTTGAAAAATTGTTTTAATTTTTCTTAAAAGTCAAGTTTACAATTAACAACCTTGTCAAGGTTTTGGAAGTCTCTGATTGGCTGATTGACAACATTTGAGTTAATTGGAGGCACAACTGTAGAATAGTATTTAAGGAAAACCTCAAACACACTGCTTCCTTGTGTGACAACAAGGGAAAATCAGCAAACCAGAATCAACAAAAAATACAGATATAAATTTGCTCAATTAAACTGGGAAAAATAATATTTGGAGACATGTCCTGTGCTCTGATGGAACTAAGATTGAACTGTTTGGCCATAATGACCAAATTTGGAGAACAAAAGGGGAAAGATTACAAGCCCAGAAACACCATGCCAGCTGTGAAGTATGGGGGCGGCAGCATCATGTTGTGGGGCTGGTTTGTTGCAGGAAGGACTGGTCCACTTAACAGCATCATGAAGAAAGAACATTATGGAGAAATACTGAAGCAACATCTCAAGACATCAGTCAGGAAATTAAAACTTTACCACAAATGGGTCTTCCAAACAGACCATGACCCTAAGCATACTGCCAAATAAGTTAAAATGAGCTTTAAGGACAACACAGTGAATGTTTTGGAGTGGCCATCACAAAGCCCTGATCTCAATCCTATAGAAAATTTGTGGGCAGTTACACCAATTCTGACTGAGTTACAACAATTCTGTCAGGAGGAATGGGCCAAAATTCCTTCAAACTATTGTGAGAAGCTTGTGGAAGGATACCCAAAATATTTGACCAAAGTAATACAGCCTAAAAGCAAAACTAAAAAAAAAACACTAAGGAAATGTAGGTAAACTTTTGACTGTCTAGAAATTAATAAAACAATTCTCCAAAAAAAATGCTCTCATTATTCTGGTATTTAGCAAATGTAAATCATTTAGGTAATCCTAACGTACCTAAAATAGTAAACGTTTAGTATGATTTACCATCAGACATTTTTTTAAAAAATGGTTATGTTCCTTTTTTTAGAGTGTATGTAAACTTCTGGTTTCAACTGTACATTCAGTAATTCAATATATGGTGCACAATATTGTTATCATTGATTTTAATCAATTAGGTAACGTTTACCAATGATACTTTGCATGCTCGAGTGACCTGCAACTCATTGCATGCTCGAGTGACGTCACTGGCGTCACTGTCTCCGTTCGGTCACACACTGTGTGCTTGAAGTTTGGACTTGCTATTTACTCGCAATTTAAATCTTAATCATTAAATTCTTCCTCATTCGCTAAGTATTTGTCTCTCCTACTTAGGGTGACCAAACCCTTAATACATTTATACAAACAAAGCTGCTTTAAAAACGGTCTGTCCCTCGAGCATCCGCCTGTTGTTTGTAGCTTTAGCCTGCTAGCGCCGCTGGTCAGCTAAAGCTACCGACCTCTTTAACCATACACTTTTGACTTACTGGCTTTGCTCTTTACCCCGTAAAATGTCGCTTCCGTCTCTGTCCTTGTGTGCAGGAGAAGCATCGATGGAGGCGTTGGAGCTGGAGCTGGAAGAAGTGGAGTCCCAGATCCGCGCGCTGGTGGTAAGACGGTCGCGGCTACGGGAACGGCTTCTAGCCGTACCTAATGCTAAGGCCGTCTCATCACCTAAGGTACGTGGAAATTACAACCACATCATTCCCTCTACCTCAACCCCGCGTCCTTCTCTGTCCAGGCCCAGCGCACCCGGGGCGCGGCTCAGCCAGGCGTCGTTCACGCCGACACCCGGCTACCACGGCGCCTGGGTGCAGCCGCGCAAGGTGCTTCCCAGATCCCGGGGCAGAACGTCTCCGCCTGTGTTCGAGATCTCCACGGAGAACCGCTTCTCCCCTCTCCGCGAGTCGGGTCCCGATGTGGCCATCATCGGTGACTCGATCGTTCGTCACGTCCGTGCCGCCTCCTCAAAAGGTAATAAAGTACGTACTTTCTGCTTTCCTGGTGCCCGTGTGAAAAATATTTCTACACAGATTCCAACCATCCTGGGCGCTGCCGAGAGCCCTGGTGCCGTTGTCCTCCACGTGGGGACAAACGACACCGGGCTCCGGCAGTCGGAGATCCTGAAGAAGGACTTCAGGAGCCTGATCGAGACGGTTCGACGCACCTCGCCCGCCACGCAGATCATCGTTTCTGGGCCGCTTCCTACCTACCGCCGAGGAAATGAAAGGTTCAGTAGACTTTTAGCTTTGAATGAATGGCTAATAACATGGTGTAAAGAACAGAAATTGCTCTTTGCTAATAACTGGAATCTTTTCTGGGAGCGTCCTAGGCTCTTCCGTCCTGACGGCCTGCACCCCAGTCGAGCCGGAGCTGAACTCCTGTCGGACAACATCTCCAGACTACTTCGCACCATCTGACTAGCAGGTAAAAATTCACAAAATTCACACTATAGCCACCTAGACTCTTGTTCACCCCACTTAAACATCAGTAACGCATATCTGGCGAATCCTATAGAGACTGTGTCTGTTCCTCGTATTATTAGATTAAGAAATAAACGTACTGTGTGCTCCAGGAAAAATCTAGTAAGAATCAAACCAGAAAAACCAGTAGAAAGTGAAAATACAAATTTCGTAAAACTTGGTCTCCTAAACATCAGGTCACTTGCACCTAAAGCACTTATCATTAATGAAATAATAACAGAAAACAATCTTAATGCACTCTGTCTCACTGAAACCTGGCTGAAACAAAATGACTATATTAGCTTAAATGAAGCAACTCCTCCAGGATTCTTATATAAACATGAGGCTCGTCAAACTGGTCGTGGTGGTGGAGTTGCATCAATCTTTAGTGATTTCCTTAATATTAAACAGAGAAACGGACTTATGTTTAGCTCCTTTGAAGTATTATCGCTTAATGTTCAGCTTCCAGATACTATACAAAAACCTATGTTATCTCTCGCTTTAATCACCATATATAGACCCCCAGGACCCTATGTCAAATTTCTAAAAGAATTTTCTGATTTTATTTCTGACTTACTAGTCAAAACTGATAAAATGCTAATTGTAGGTGACTTTAACATCCACATAGATGACGCTAATGATACATTAGGGCTCGCGTTTATGGATTTAATACACTCACTTGGGATAAAGCAAAACGTTGTGGGTCCAACCCATCGCTTAAAGCATACATTAGATCTAATTCTGTCTTATGGAATCGAGGTTATTGACGTAGACATTATACCACAAAGTGATGATATTACAGATCACTACCTCTTACTATATAAGCTATGTTTACCTGAAATCAGCAAACCCGCTCCAATACTCCGCCCTAGTAGAACTATTGTTCCGTCAACTAAAGATGAATTTATAAATAACTTACCTGATCTCTCTCTATTTCGTAATGCACCCGCAAACTCAAATGATCTTGATGTAGTAACCAGCAGTATGGATGCCATCTTTACTAGCACACTAAATACTGTGGCACCCATAAAATTAAAAAAGGCTAGAGAGATTAAAACTATACCATGGTATAATAGTCATACTCGTGCGCTCAAAACAGCAACCCGCGCCCTGGAACGTAAATGGAAAAAAACTAATTTAGAGGTCTTTAGAATTGCGTACAAAGACAGTATGTCCAGCTATAGGAGGGCTCTAAAATCTGCCAGGACCGAGCACCTGCGCAAACTGATAGAAAATAATCATAACAATCCTAGATTTTTATTTAACACCATCTCTAAATTAGCAAATAATCGGTCATCCTTGGAACAAACTACTCCACCGCAAATTAGTAGTGATGACTTCATGAATTTTTTCAGTAATAAAATAGAAGGCTTTAGACAGAAAATAGGAGATGCCAAACTTTCTGCACCGGCTTATACTCCAAATCCTGTAAATATTTCATTAAATCATAATAATAACCTACACTGCTTCAAAATCATAGAACATGAAGAGTTAGTGAAAATTATAAATAGCTCTAAACCAGCTACGTGTATGCTGGACTCAATTCCAACAAAATTACTGAAAGAGCTGCTACCTGCTATAGGAGAACCTCTTCTTAACATTATCAACTCTTCTTTATCTATAGGCCATGTTCCAAACTCTTACAAGCTAGCTGTTATTAAGCCTATTATTAAGAAACCGCAACTAGACACCAACAACTTAGCTAACTATAGGCCTATTTCAAATCTTCCATTTATGTCTAAAATACTAGAAAAAGTTGTTTCCACTCAATTATGCTCTTTTCTGCAGACGAACAATATTTTTGAAGTGTTTCAGTCAGGTTTCAGGGCTCACCACAGTACAGAAACCGCCTTAGTGAAAATAACCAACGATTTACTCTTAGCTGCTGACCGAGGGTGCGTCTCGCTATTAGTTTTACTCGATCTTAGTGCGGCATTTGATACCATTGACCACAATATCCTCATAAATCGCTTAAAGTCTACAGGTGTCCAGGGACAGGCTCTACAATGGTTTAAGTCATACTTAACTGACCGCTACCAGTTTGTAAATCTTAATGGACAGCCTTCACAAATCTGCCCAGTAAAGTATGGGGTGCCTCAAGGATCAGTTTTAGGCCCTTTACTGTTTACAATTTACATGCTACCTATGGGAGACATTATTAGAAGACATGGGATCAGCTTTCACTGCTATGCAGATGATACTCAATTATATATTTCCACTAAACCTGACGAGACGTCTGAACTTTCTAAACTAACTGAGTGTATCAAAGACATCAAAGACTGGATGACCAACAATTTTCTTCTCTTAAACTCAGACAAAACAGAATTATTACTTATTGGGCCTAAATCTTGCACACAGCAGATCTCGCAACTCAATTTACAATTAGAGGGATACAAAGTTAGCTTTAGCTCTACTATAAAAGATTTGGGTGTCATATTAGACAGCAATCTAACTTTTAAAAACCATATATCCCATGTCACAAAAACTGCCTTCTTTCATCTGAGAAATATCGCTAAATTACGAAATATGCTATCCATCACAGATGCAGAAAAGCTAGTCCATGCTTTTATGACTTCGAGACTGGATTACTGTAATGCTCTATTTGCTGGCTGCCCGGCATCCTCTATTAACAAACTTCAATTAGTGCAAAATGCAGCAGCCAGAGTTCTGACCAGGTCTAGAAAATATGATCATATAACCCCAATTTTATCCTCCTTACACTGGCTGCCTGTTAAATTTCGTATTGAATTTAAAATATTACTTCTCACCTATAAAGCTCTAAATAATCTAGCTCCTGTTTATCTAACCAACCTTCTGTCTCGCTACGAACCAACTCGCTCCTTAAGATCTCAAAATTCAGGGCTTCTGGTAGTACCTAGAATAGCAAAATCAAGTAAAGGAGGTCGAGCCTTCTCTTTCATGGCTCCTACACTCTGGAATAGCCTTCCTGGTAATGTCCGAGGCTCAGACACACTCTCCCAGTTCAAAACTAGATTAAAGACCTATCTGTTTAGTAAAGCATACACTCAGTGCATCACCTAGCAGGTTCCACACTGGCTTCTACATCTTGCTTATATACACTATGAACAGCAGCTACGCTAATTATTCTCTTTATTCTCTATTTTCACCTGGGGATACTCATCCCGAGGTCCTCAGATTATGCGGAGTCACTGATTGGATCCAAGACCAGCGACGTGATGATCCCAAGGATTCCATATCCGGGACCAGGCCATATCCTGAGCTGCTGCTGCGCTGATGGTCGTGGGGAGTGGAGAACATGAGTCTGATTCCAGCGACGCTCCAGGGACAGACGAGTCTTCATTGAGGCCATCTTCCAGCATAAACCACGGCGAATGAAGTTCTGCACAAGACTTTTGGCCAGCGGAGAAATTAAAATGGTCGTGCCCAACTGAGTCTGGTTCTCTCAAGGTTTTTTTTCTTCACTCCCATCAGGTGAAGTTTTTTTTCCCTCTCCGCTGTCGCCACTGCCTCGCATGGTTCAGGATTGGTAGAGCTACGCATCGTTGAATTTGCTCTTCAGTGTTTGAACTCTCAGTAATGATTAAATCACACTGAACAGAGCTAAACTGAACTGAACTGAACTTAAACACTAAAACCTGAACCACACTGTTCCAATTACTATGACCATTTATGTGAAGCTGCTTTGACACAATCTACATTGTAAAAGCGCTATACAAATAAAGCTGAATTGAATTGAATTGAATTGAATACTTTATTGTAAAGTGTTACGTATTGTACTTTTGTAATTACGTTTAATTGAAAATGTATTTGCTCTGAACATGTTTATACAATAAAGCAATACACTAAGTTTTTTTTTGGTTATTATACTTCTTAATGTAATATTAATGTAATATATCATGATAATGCCGTATATCGTGAAAGCTTCAGAAATTAATCAAAATAAGAAAATGTAACAGTCGGAAGTCTAAGCCTATGTTTACATGACAAAGATGTAGCCAAAAACAAAAACTCCTGCATCTTTTCTCTTGCATTTGAAAAGTGTTTTACATTTACACAACAAAGTTTTCAAAACGATCTGCATTTATACATCCACGGAAAAGGGCTAAAATGTTGTTATATGTATGCCAGGCCAGTTTTTTGCACTGTTACTTTATGTATGAAGCATTTGCCGTATGCGTCTCTACTGTTAGTATGTAAAGTAATGTAAGGTAATGCAAGAATATCCAGACATTGCAGAAGAAGCGTTAGCAAACACTTGTCTTTAATCTACAATACACCAAACAGATCCCATAAACCTACATGATGTCATCATGTTCGAAGACTTTGTTTAGGGTGTTTACACAGACATGACTACTATGGCACTTTGTAAACTGCTTTCAGATTCATGTGTTTTCATTCCCAAAAAACACTGTCTGGGCACTATTATAATGATCTAGATGCAAAGTCTAAAGCACATGACACAAGAGCATTAAGGGTGTGTCCGAATCCACTTTTGCTATTTTAAGGATGGAAAAATACACTCCCATATGGTCTAAAACCCAACAGGTGGACAACTCTAAACTTTTTTTAAATAAAGCAAATATAAATATGCATTTAAAAAATACTACAACTACTACTACTACTACTAATAATAATAACGTTATACAAAAGCAAGATGTGATGAATAAACTGAAAAAAAAAAAACCTGAGATGAAGAAGTCATGGAGGTAGTGTAAAATAATTTTAACCCTCTCAAGGCAGGCGTTGCAGATTTGCAACAGTTAAAAATTAACTACCTTATTACTCCAGATACATATTTTATGAGTTTTTTTTAACTCAGAAGTGCCACTGCAGGACTTGGTTGTCCATTAGCAACACACAGTTTCCCCACTTGCACACCAGATGACACAAAAGACGAAAACTGTTTCTTGGAGTACCACATGACAAAGTGACTTGGAAACATGACCTACTCAATGAGGATTTGAGATATTGGATTTGGATCCCATGTTGTTTTTGTTGTTGTTCTGCCACAGAAAAGCAATTTGTTACATTGTTTGAAAAAATGTATATAAAAAGTTCATATTCAGTCGTCAGTGTCTAATTACCACACTGGGCCAATGTTGCAAATCTGCAACATCCCAGAACGCCTTGCATGTGAAGGTCTCTCTAAAAAAAAAAAAGAGTCAGGATTCTATTGTACTACCCCATATGATAATTTTCCCCAAAT
This sequence comes from Danio rerio, assembly GCF_052040795.2. Lineage (NCBI taxonomy): Eukaryota > Metazoa > Chordata > Actinopteri > Cypriniformes > Danionidae > Danio > Danio rerio. The sequence continues at coordinate 56,081,262 of NC_141036.1, forward strand.
ATCAGATGTTTCCTGTTTCTAAAACTTAATTTGAGCCTGAGAGGGTTAATAATAATTTTTGTAATATTTAAATCCTTTAATTCGTTTTCATTCGTAAAGATGTTTGTGAATGTATTGCTGTACATCCTGTGTGTTTTTGTCTCATGTGCTCTGCGCTGGACTTTAGATCTGCTTTCAGCTGGTCTATTGCAGAGTCTATTTTAGTTCTTCAAAATATCAACAAGCCAACAATGCGCCTTAACACACCTCTTATCTAGACTGACACAACCATTAGTCCACAAAGTGGCGCAAATGGATTCGCTATTTAAACAAAATGTTGGAAAATGGAAAAATTAAGGTTGCGCTAGTCTGAAAATAGTAACACATTGGGGCAAACACTTCTTGCACCTTATTGTGCCGGGTGTTTTACAGGGCCCATATTGTGTCAATGAACAGGCAAAATGCATTAAAAGTTTCTTGTATATGGCTGGAAACTTTTGTTGTATAAAAATAAATAAATAGGCAAAACAAATAAATGTGACTCATTTTTAGCTAAAAAACTTTGTGTAAAATGAACTGGCAAAACACACACAATACGTCCCATTTTTGGATGAAAACTTTGTTGTATAAACAAACAAGAAAAACTTAAAATATTTCCCATTTTGGCTGTAAACAAACAGGCAAACTGCATAAATTATTTCCTGATTTTAGCTAAAAGCTCTGTGTAAACGAACAAGCAAATAATATAAAAATGTTCTGTTTCTTGGCTGAAAACTTTGAGTTAACAAACAGACAAAGCACATATAAGGTTTCCGGTTTTGGGCTGAAAAATTTGTGTAAATGAAACAATCATAACGTATAAAAGTTTCCTATTTTTGGCTGAAAACACATAAAAGTTTATGTTTTTTGGCTAAAAACTTTGCGTAAACAAACAGGCAAAATGCAAAAAAGTTTCCAGTTTTGGGCTGAAAACTTTGCGTAAACGAACAGGCAAAATATATTTTAAAAATTCCGGCTTTTGCTGAAAACTTTGCGTAAACGAACAGGTAAAATACATAAAAATTGTCTGGTTTTGGGCTGAAAGCTGTGTAAACAAACAGGCAAACAGTATAATATGTTTCTTATTTTTTGCTGAAAACTTTGCGTAAACGAACAGGCAAAACAGTATAAAAAGTTTCTGTTTTTTTCATGTATAAATTGTTTCCTATTTTGGCTGAAAACTGTGTAAACAAACAGGTAAAGCATAAAAAGTTCCCAATTTTTGGCTGAAATCTTTGTCGTGTAAACATCCTTTAAAGTGGACAATGAAACAAAACTAATGTTAAATCTTTACTGACCTGAAAAAAAGGTCATGAGCAGAGCAACCCAGCCCAGAATGTAGGACCAGGAGAATCTCCAGTCCCCGAAACGCTTTCCCAGGAAGTTGACAGTCACGCCGGTGTAAATGGCCATCGCCAGCAGAACAAACAGAGCTTTAGGAGATACAGAAATTAGACATGAAGATCTCTCAGATTACACTATTCAACAGGTGTACGCAAGAGAAAGACGTACTGGAAATGAAAAACATGATTCCTGCTGCAAAGGAACGGTTGAACCTCTCGAAGGCGGAGAAGTGAGCGAAGGAGAGGATTCCTGCGATTATTCCAGCAAAACACGACATGGCTGACAGGATCATGAAGGCCCGTGTTGCATTCCAGTACGCTGTGAGGATCACAAACATAACATCAGACAGAGACATTAGCCATTGCTAATAGTGACTTTTATAATAAACTTCTCAAAGATTTGATGGTTGGAAAATGGAAGAATGTTATCTTACATTCTTTAGTCCTTTAACTTAATTTTTCAGAAAATTATATTTGTAAAATATTTATTTGTTCTCTAATTTTTTAGGAATAAATTAAAGGTGAATACACACACAAACACACAAATATATACATATATATTGTGTCGAAAAAAGGTTTTGTTTTGACAATTTATGTGTGGGGCTGCACGGTGGCACAGTGGGTGGCACAATCCCCTCATAGCAAAAAGGTCGCTGGTTTGAGCCCTGGCTGGGTCAGTGGGCATTTCTGTGTGGAGTTTGTATGTTCTCCCTGTGTTGGCGTGGGTTTCCTCCAGGTGCTCCCGTTTCCCAACAAGTCCAAACACATGCGCTATAGATGAATTAGGTGAGCTAAATTGTCCGTAGTGTATGTGTGTGAACCGCTGCGTAAAACATATGCTGGATAAGTTGGCGGTTCATTCCGCTGTGGCGACGCCAGATTAATAAAGGGACTAAGCCGGAAAGAAAATGAATGCATGATCCATAGATTTTAGAATCGTAACAACTTAATTCTGCTTAGTTTAGGATGGATGGATGAAAAATACAAATAAATTAAAAATATTAAATAAAAATACAACAGCAGAGCAAAAACGACCGGGTTCTGAAAGTAAAACACTGTTCATTTTTTTTCCACAGGGAAATAGATTTTTTGAAAACAACTGATAAGGCAGACCTCTGATGCCTTTAATCAATCGCCTCTGTTGATCCCATCTGTTCAAAGTAAACAAACTTATAATAGCTGTTTTTAAAAGACATGTGAGTGTGAAATTCATGCACAAAACAATACATTTCATACGAAGCTACACAAAAACAAGAGTTTGTTGATTGGTGTTGTTCAAGACTTATTACCAAGTAAAACTCTGCTGTTATTTTGGGATTTCCGCATCTATTTTGCCTAACCAAATTTAAAAGCTTCCCAAATCCACATGGAGAGGTGTACATGCAAACATTTGGTATCATTTTAAAGAAAACCCTTTGAATTTTCATAAAACACTATTGAAAGTGTTTAAAATAGCTGTATATGTTGTCTGTGTTTTAATAAACATCAAAAAGAGGCGCTTTTTGTATTTTTTTTTTATAAACTCAGATTTGAAAGTGTACCTTCACTTTCAAATCTGAGTCTATAAAAAAGAAATAAAAATATAGACGACATATACAGCTATTTTAAACACTTTCAACAGTGTTTTATGAAAATTCAATGGGTTTTCTTTAAAATGATACCAAATTTTTGCATTTACACCCCTGCATGTGGATTTGGGAAGCTTTAAATTTAGGTTAAATTTAGGCTTTAAAATAGGTTCTGTGTGGTCTAGGGTGCTGTAATTAATTTTGGTGGTTCCTGCACATGTCTAATCATAGGAAAAAAGAAAAATGTCTCCACCATAATCTATCTAATCTATAATCTTGTATTCCAACTGATGAGAGGTGCTACACAAGCCACAGAAACCGATCCTTGTTTACATATTTCACTGTTCTTTTGTTTGATCAAACATAATTCACTGTGTTTGGACCACATCAGACATATAAAAGGATTACTTATGCACATCACCTCAAAAAACCGAGGAGAAATGGCCCTGAAGCGCACAGCATAAGGTAAGAGATGACAGCTGTCTGAGCTATCTGGGGCTGCTAATTGATCATGAATGTATTGTTTACATTCCTGCGCCATGGAAACACCACAATTCATTCGACAACTGTTTGATATGTGAATATAATTCAATAAAAAGAATTATAGAACTGTATGAGCACCGGCAAGAGCTTTCATTTCAGCTATAACTTGTAAATGTGTCATATGAAAAGTATGAAAATGAACCAATGAAAATCCCTAGCTCTGGTCTCCAAAATACTGTGTTTTTAAGTGTAAATACATTTTGTACAGTAGAATAAATACTAAAGTGATGCATATGTACAAATATAGATTCTACACTTTCAAACGAA